>NC_071280.1:4411308-4711308 GCF_023375685.1 Ictalurus furcatus
ATCACTTCCCGCTGCAGAAATAATGAAGTATCTGACGGTAGGAGACCTGCTGCTCGTGTGCCTCTAAAATACTTTCTGATTTTGCAAAACTCATAGTCCGTGTCAACAGAAAATGATTCAGATTTTCATCAAGAAACAAAGGAGGAGAAAAGAACAAACGTTAACAAGGAGAAATTAGAATAATACAATAACAAAACTGTTCACGCAAACTGTCTTTATCTTTCTTCAAGCCACGCACTCTCTTGCAGCGCTCTTATAACCTTTCTTCACAACACGCCCCCTCGTACAGTGCTCTCATTCCCTTTCTTCAAGACACACCTTCTCTTACAGTGCTCTCATTCCCTTTCTTCAAGACACGCCCTCTCTTACAGCACTCTCGTTACCTTTCTTCAAGACACGCCCTCTCTTACAGAGCTCTCGTTATCTTTTTTCAAGACCTGCCCACTAACATCCACTCTCATTTCCTTTCTTCAAGACACACCCACTCACAGCTGTTCTTATTATCATATATGGGACAGTTCAGTGATGATCATACACAGATAATAACTGTGAAGAAAAAAAAGACATCAAAAGTTTGATGTTTGGATCTTTGTGTTGTAGCAAGGTGTCACTTCTGGAGTCTTTTTTCCTGCAGCCTTTGTGCAAAATTGTGTTTGAAGTCACGTCGTGTCCACAGGGGAGCTGCAATGTCAGCGACTTTTGTCTCAAAGTCCCTGGCAGATGGTACAAAAGCTCTTCATAAGGACTTCAGCTCGATGTCTGCAGGATGAATTTCTGAAACGCCATCAGAACTGAGGACACGCTCGGCGTAAGCTCGCTTTTGGCTCTGTTTTTTCCATGCTAATGTCCACCATAGCATCATTTTGACCATCTGTCAGAGTAAACTTGTCTTTAAAAGCTGTGAATTTCAGACAGCTTTTGGGCATTACCAGACTCATTTTGAGAGAAATTTTGCGGTGGATGAAGCTAGGGGAAAAACAGCTAGCTAGTAACCATTAGTTATGATTAATATATGACTTAAAATCCTTTCAGAAATCATGTTGGCTAACTAACAAAATGTCAACATGTATATTGATAAAAACACACTTCGTGTTCTGAGAGAAATAAACGTTTGGCTTTAGAAAAATGAGAACATTTAAGCGACTTGGCACCAAACAGAAGAATGTCTCGAGAGAAAATCCAGACTTTTTTGTGCTTTTAATGCATTTCTTTGTTCAGTGTATGCCGCAAAACCTATTTATGATTCCTCAAGGTTGTGCGATGACCATGTGCGATGACGCGGGGAAACCAGGTGACCCCAACTTCACACACACACACACCAGAATAGATGATGCAAAATTCAGGGTCACTGTATAAGCCTGTGATGCATCAGACTCCAAATAAATCATATGAATAAATAAAGCAAGTCGTGTTAAGGTAAAGAGAACTTTGTAGCTGAATAAATGTTTCTTCCAAATATTCTATATTCATTAATAACCTATATAACAATTAATCAATCTCATATTAGCTTGTTAGATAGTTGACAGTGGAAAGAAAGGAAGAAAGAAAGAAAGAAAGAAAGGATGAAGGGCGGAGGGGTTAAAGAAAGAAGATAAGAGAGGGAAAATGAGGTAAATATAGAGGAATGACAGCAAGAAGAAGAGACAATAAAAGTGTAGTGCAAGTGATAAAGGAAAGCATGCAAGATAGCAAGAAAGACAAAAGAAGAGAAGATAAGAGAGATGAAAAAGAAAGGAACATTTGTACAGAAAAAGAAAGGATGCATGAAATTTAAAAAACAAAACAAATATAGAATGGGTGGAGGTGTGAAAGGAAGAAGTAAAGAAAAAGAAAAAGGAACAGAAGGGAGAAGAAAAATGGATAAAATAGAGAGAAAAACAGAAAATAAGAAAAAGAAATTACAAAAGGAGGAAAGTTGGGTTAAAGTTGGATGAGAGCAGAGAGGAAGAAAGAAAGGAATAAAGAAAGAAATAACAAAAGACAGAAACAAGAACCAAAAAAGGACTAAGAAAAGAAGGAAGGAAGGAAGGAAGGAAGGAAGGCAAGGTGAAACTGCATGAAAAATAAACATAAATAAAGTAAAGAATTTATGCAAGGATAATGGATGAATGAAAATGGATGAAATCAGAGATAAACAAACAAATAAATAAATAAGGACCAAGGACCATAAAGGGCCAAGAAGCAAAACAAAAGAAAGAAAGAAAGAATGAACGAACCTAGGACCAAAAAAGGACTAAGTAAGAAAGAAAGGAGGGAAGGCAAGAGAAAAGGGAAAGAAGGGAAAAGTAAAACTGATGAAAAATTAAGTTAAAGAAAGAGAATAAAGTAAAGAAAGTATGCAAGGATAAAAAAAAAGGCAAACAAATAGGCAAAATTCGAGATTCATATAAACAACAACAAAAAATGAAAAGAAAGAAAGAGGGATGGAAAAATAAATAAATAGAAAAAATTATATGGGAAATGAAAGAAAGTAATAATAAAAGAAAGAGCAAAGAAAGATAGATATTTTTAAATTGTATTTCATCTTGTTATATTTATATTTTCTTATAATAATTTGCTGATACTCATACTATAGTTATTTTATTTATTTGTTTTAATATTTTCTCATTTATTTATTTTTGCTAATATCACTTGCAGCTACTTTAACAGAAATCCAATAATGTTGAGCTGTTGATTCTGACTGTAATCTGGGGACATGAGGTAACTTTATGTGTGTAATATTAATCTACTCATTAGCACTGTTGTTCTTATGGCTAAGATAATTATGCGCATATGTAAATGAGGTGATAGAACATCCCTCGGGTTTCTCTAGCCATTGCTGTGGAGACAGATATGTGTATAAATTGACTGTGAAGAAGGAGATATCCCCCTTCGTGTTTTTCCATGCATCTTTTTTTCTCCCCCACTGGAGCCTCTTATCTTTATGTTTATTTTTAGGCTCCTGTTTTTTTCCACATTTTAGTAGCTGATGCAAATAAAGATCAATAAAAAGCGGACAGAAAGCAACCAATTGGAAGGAAGCAGCACTCGAGTTCAGCTCCTGGTAATAAAGACGAATAAAAGTTGTTTTATTTCCACCGCTGAGCCGGCGCTCCTCCGAGGCCTGAAACTACACCGTGGTGACTTCTGCATTTTATAAGATTCTCCAATTTAACTATTTTTTTCCCCTCATAAATACCTTTACTCTGGCTTGTTTTCTTTTCTTGTCTCACTGTAACTCAGTTTTAACACCTTATAAATGTCACCGTTAGCATTAAAGCATGATGGGAAAAAAAACTCGACAGAAAAAGAAAAACTGTTCGGCTGTTGTTAAACAGGAATCTTCAGTTCTTTTTTTCAGACATGTTTAAATGGATGTTTCCTGGACTGCTCTGACTGAAGAATCTGTAAAGATTTTCATTATTTTGATTATTAAAGTTATTACAGCTGTTACAAATTTTCCTTCGCTACATTAATAAACCAGATTAGCCTACACATTGGTAACGTTCCGGGATCTAATGGAATTGAGTACGGATGCAAATGCAGATAAAGACGTTTATTAAGGAGAGAGGCAGGCAGACAAATCCAAATCGTGAAACAGACAGTGCGTTTACATGGACAACAATAATCCACTATTAACCCGATTAAGACAATACTCGATTAAGAAACTACCATGTAAAAAGCAATTTTTAATTACCTTAATCCGGTTAAGGTCATACTTGAAGTAAACACAAATCGAATTAAGACATGTGGAGTATTCCTGTTTTAGTCGCATTATCGAGGTGTATTACAGACATGTAAACACCTTAATCACATTATTAACGTTGTGTGAGAGTTTTCACCGCATTTTGCGACAGGACACGTACACACACGGCAGTGCTCAACCGTTTTACGGCAAACAAGAGCGCACGGCTGCATCCTAAACCGCGTACTTGCCTACTATAGGCCTATAGCAGGCGAAATACATGTATCTCGGCCACTATACAGTAGGTAAGTATGTGGTTTGGGACGCAGCCCATGGCTTCAAGCAGTCTTCTATTAGCACATATAGCATGACAAATAATTAACCGCACTGGAAGCGTTCATAAAAATTTAAAATAAAAACACCCAAAACTATATACACGGTACCATAATGAAGACGAACTGTATGTTAATACGTGAAATTCTGGAGGGACGCCGGATGGCGTGGCGCGGTGACGTAATGACGTGTGCCGTTAATCTAATTATGTTCTATAACATGTAAAACGGGTACATGAAAGGAGTATTCTAAAAGCGACTCATGAAAACACCTTAATCACATTATTATCTTACTCAGAGTAAGGTCAATAATTAGATTACTGCTGTCCATGTAAACGTAGTCAGAGACTTGGTCAAAACAGGCAAACGGTCAGGCGATTGGCAAACAGGCATAAACTGGGCTAGGCTGGAATCAAAACGAGGAAATAAGAAACAAGGTCAATAACAAGAAACATGAAACGAGAATCGGGAAACGAGAAACAACCGCTTAGTAGAGAGGTAAACTCAATACTGCACAATTTGCACAGAGACACGAGGGGTTTAAATGAATAACGTAATTGTGCAACATTGCTTCAATCTAGCTATATTGGACATAAAAATTCTACAGGTTTTTGTGATAATCATATCAAATTGTTTCCTACGTTAATTTGACATAGCAACCAACAACATTGAAGTGAAAAACAAATAGAAATGGGGTGAAAAAGGTCCAATAACCTGATTAACCCCAAATACAGATAAGCTGTTTTCAAAGAATTGTTTTTAGACATCTTGAAGTCATGATCCAATGTTTCCGGAGCATACACAGGATCTCTGTTGAAAGATAATAATTAGGACATGGGTACACAAAGAATTTCCAAAACATTAGATGTACCATGTGGAGAAAATGAGGCATATATAACAATTGCAATCTCATATTAACTTGTTAAACAGTTAAAAGTGTAAAGAAAGAAAAAAAAAGAAATGAGAAATGAATATAGGTAAAGGTTGGAGAGGTTAAAGAAAGAAGATACTGTAAAGAGAGGAAAAAAATATGGAGGCACAACAACAAGAAAAAGAAAGAAAATAAAAGGATGGGGTGCAAATAATAAAGAAAGCATGCAAGAGAGAAAGAAAGACAAATGAAGAGAAGGGCAGAGAGATGAAAAAGAAAGGAACATTTGTTTGATAGAAAAAGAAAGGATACATGAAAGGAAAAAATCAAATAGAATAGGTGGAGGGGTGAAAGGAAGAAGTAAAGAAAAAGAAAAAAATGGATAAAATAGAGAGAAAAGAACGAAAATAAAGTAAAGGAATTATGAAAGGAGGAAAGTTGGATGAGAACAGAGAGGAAGAAAGAAAGAATCAAGGACCAAACAGGAAGGAAAGAGAAAAAGGGAAGCAAGGGAAAAGTAAAACTCGATGAAAAATAGTGATAAAAATGTCCAATAACCTTATTTACCCCAAATGCAGATTAGCTGTTTTTGTAGAATTGTTTTTAGACATCTTGTTGGGTCCATCCAACTGCTGAAGCCATGGTCCACACTGCTTAGGGAGCATATACAGGATCTCACTGTTGAAAGGTATCGATCAGGACAGGGGTATAATGTCACCACAGTGCCATTACCAAGAACGGGATGTCCTTCCTAAATTGATGAAATGATATGAAGAAAACATGGCTGTGAAGAGACCTAAATAACACCATACCCACTGAGAAACATGGTGGTGGCAGCATCAATCCATGTGGCTGCTTCTCTTCAGCTGGAACTGGGGCTGTAGTGAAATTAGAGGGAATCATGGATAGCTCCGAATCAATTTTGGCACAAAACCTGTAGGCCTCGTTTAGACAGATAAAGATGAAGATAACTGTCACCTTCCAGCACAATAATAACCCAAAGCACAAATCCAGCTCAACAAAAGAACGGTTTCAGAAGAAGATATATCCAATGTAGCTGATGTTAAAATTAAAATGAATGTCTCAGAGAACACTCAGAGAACATGTCCAGGGGGTTTATCTGAGTATGACTCTCTACACCTTAGCTTGAGTCCAAATTAATGGCTAAACATTGTGACAAATAAGAGCTTCAGGACCAAAGCAGCATGCAGAGTCCCTCATTAAAATCTGCTCACGTTACATGTAGCGTCAGCAATCTCACCTGCTAGCGCTAATGCATTAGCAGGTGAGAACAGTGAACTAGTCTGTACATTTCCAATGAACAGAGAAAAGTGTGACATTACTGTGCACTTCAAACTTTGCTTAATGACTTTAGAGGCAGATCAGTGTTCTCGCTAATGCTTTAAGTCACCTTTGTTCTTTTGCAGAATCACAATTTGCTGTACGAGCTCTCCTTATTCACAACAAACAGCAGACAGTATCACATTTATATTATTAAGTATCTTTAATGCCTGGACTACAAAAGCATTAACATTAATATTACAAGGAGAAGAAAGAAAAAAAATGCTTCTCTGAGAGCTACTTAGAGGTGTGGTGTTGTCTTATCTTACAAAAAAAAAAAAGATATCCTGATGTAACAAAAACAATAATATATAGATGACAGCTTAAATAAAGAAAAAAAATATAGGTCATATTAATCAATCAATAAATAAAGGACTAAGGAAAACAAAAACAAAACAAAAAGAAATGCATAAAAATATATAGAAAAGGGTGAAAGACAATGAAATAAGAATGAATGAAATGAGAATGAAAGAGAGAAAAAGATTGCATAAACAAACAAATAAATAGATAGATATTAAAAGGACAAAAGAAAGAAAAGAAAAAGAAATGAAAGAACAACAAAAAAGAAAAGTTGCACATATAAAGAAAAAGGATGATGAGATGAAAGAAAGAAAGAAAAAATGAAAGGCCATATAAATATATATATTTTTTTAAAAAGGCTCAAAAGACAAAAAGGAAAGTTAGGAAGAAAGCAAGAAAGAAATAAAGAAAGGAAAGAAGGAAGGAAGAAAAAAGACAGATGCATAAATAAATAAAAAAAATAAAAGGGCAAAATAAAGAAAAGTTACATGAATAAAGAATGAAAAGCAATGGGAGCATAAAAAGAAAGAAAGGCTGCATAAATAAAGAAAATGGACAATGAGGTGAAAGAAAGGCCATATAAATAAATAGAGGAAAAGCTCATAAGACAAAAAGGACCAAGAAAGAGAAGAATCAAGAAAGACTAATGGAAAAGTAAACAAACAAACAAACAAACAAACAAATGCTGCATGAATATATAATGAAAATCTATGGGAAAAAAAGAAATAGAAAGACAGAAAAGAAGAAAAAGAAATGAGAAAATGAAGAAAGGAAAAAGGAAAGAAAGGAAAAGCTCAAAAGACAAAAAAGACCAAGAAAGAAAAGAATAAAAAAGAATAATGGAAAAGTAAAGAAAGCAAGCAAGAAAGAAGAAAGAAAGAAATGTATAAATAAATGAAAAGGACAAAAGAAAAGTTGCATGAATACATAATGAAAACCTATGAAAAAAAAGAAAGAGAAAGACAAAAAAGAAAAAAAGAAATGAGGAAATGAAGAAAGGAAAATTGAAAGAAAGGACTACAGAAAAGAAGGAAGAATGGAAGCAAGAAGAAAAAAGCATCTGCATTTATGTGTCGAAATGTCTCATTATGCAAATCAGTCCACTGATGGCCATGCCCTCCTCCCACTGCACACATCCTCCATGAGCCATCCTCGAGCCATACATATCATTAAATATACTAAACACTAGGCTTGTAGCATTATTGCATATCACTGCTTGAATGTTTAGTCATTGAAAAACACGTATCACTGGAGTCCCACCACTGACCATGTGACTGTGAAAAGGGGGACAAAGATGAAGAGAAAAAGAGAAAAATAGACAGAGAATGCCCTTGGCACATTTTCACATGAAATCTCCTGAGCTCTCTCTCTCTCTCTCTCTCTCTCTCTCTCTCTCTCACACACACACACACACACACACTTTTACATCACATAGATTTCAGATGGCTGGAAATATCATCTAAGTGTGTACAGATCTCAGAAGCATCACACACACATTTAAATGCTGTTCAGTTATTTAAAAAAAAACCCTACACTGTACAGTATGTGTGGACTTCAATATTTTGTCACTGATCAGAAACACACATTTTTATTCATTATGTATTTTCATAAACAGTCAGACTAAACCACAATTAGTATCTTTTTTTTTTTTTTGATTCCACATTGCCCGTTTTAACCGACCACCTCATTTTCATCTACAACCTTGTGTACTGACATTTTATTTAGCACTGAATTCCAATAGAAAAGTGCTGTGCATTGTGCAGTTTGTGGTTGCCATGGTAATTCATAGTAATGTTAGTCAGTTAGGTTAAAAATTCTAGTGGAAAAAAAAGAAAGAAAAAGATACTAAAATATGGACTGAAGAAGGTCCATGTATGTTAAAAACACACACATACCCCCCCCCCCCCCCCACACACACACGATGTTCAAAATAGATTTTGGCTCTAAAACAATAAATATTACAAAAAGCTAGACAGAGTGCTATACAAACATAACTTAAATGCTACTGCTCACTGTGCATAAACATGAATCAGATGTTCATGGTCATGTGACTTGCTGCATGGCATACTGCATTTCAGCATCAGAATACACTTGAAATGCACAAAAATAGTGTTCTTTTTTTCCCAAAAAAACAACAGTTGCGCCAATCAAAAACGGAATCTGGAGTGATAGACAGTTGCGCAAGTGTTTTGAATTCTCCAGTATTAACAGACGCCCATGGAAGCCCCTCCTCCTTCTGTCCATCTCACATATTCTTGAAATTAATTTCCAGTCATACAGCAGTCATACTGCCCCAGTTACCCCCATAGAGTTATTACTGCACCTAGTGGTCAAAAATGAGAACTGCCCTGAATAAGCTGTTCTCCATAACAGCTGTTCCCTTTCAAAGGGAACTCCACATTGCATGAGCTCAATGCTATGGGAAGCACCCTCGCACATGACCGGTATCTGAAACTTGTGTAACATCATGCCTATTTATAGGCCTGCTGTGATCAGGTGACGTGGCAATTAAGCACATCGTATATAATATATATATACACGCACAACACCTGTGAACCGCCCGGTCAGCTTGTGTAATGCTTGCAAAAAAAAAATTAATTCTTCTCTGACACGAAGGAGCCAGAAGGGTGTGCTAAAATCTGAGAGCAGCTATCAAGCATATAAAGAGCTGCTTGAAGTGATTACTAAGGCTGGATGAGCTTTTGACTCCACAGTGAAAATAAATCTTCCTCACACAACAGAAAACTCCCCTTTTTTCCAGAAGTGCATGACAAAATATAACGCTTCTGGGGGAAAACCATGCATAAGCCGTATTTATAACCCTGCGATGTCGGAATATTTGGCCATCGTGGGGAATGAATGGCACAGCTAATAACTATGCTGAAGATGGAGGAGGTGCTTGCGAGCTACCTCTCTCCATCGATGGCAGGTAATTTATGGGGGCCGGCTTTGCCATCCGAGTCATGTAAGGCCACCGTGGCATTGGTGAGCAAAGCCGATGCAGTAGTGGGTCTTGCTTGTGGTTCACTACAGAAAATGGCAGTGTTGCAGGCCTACCAAGCAGACCTGCTGAGTGAGCTTGACATACGGCACATTCAGCCAGTTCCTTCCCTGTCATGTAGAGTTCACCCGGGCATCAATGAGTGGAGCCCGGGTCAGTACTAGTGCGAGAGAGACACAGAAGGCGAGTATGGTGACCGCCTCCCCCTGCAGACAGCCAGGGGAACAGGGTGGCCACAGTCACAGCCTGCTACTAGGCCTGATCTGAGAATGGTCATAAAGGCCAAGCAGACAAAGGAGGAGCGGTCCTGAGCAACCGTGGTGGGACGTATCAGGGGCATGAGGTTGTTAGAGCAGTTAGCCCCCAGTACTACTGTAGGGCCTCCCCTAGCCAAGGCTGTCCCAAGTTTTCAGTGTTCTCTGGTCAGCGAGCTGTCACAGGGCAACGAAAACCTGATGCTTTCCCTCCAATAGAATGTGGAATAGTTAACGTCACTAAAAGACCTTCTGGCAGCGTGGAAACTACTGCCAAATGTGTCTCCATGTGTTCTGTCTACCGTAGAAAAGGGTTGCCGGGTCCAGTTCAGAGCTTGACCCCCCCAGTTCAGAGGTGTGCTCATCACAGTAGTCTGCACAGAGCAGAGCTGACGTTAGTGCAGGAAGATCGATCCCTCATGGACAAAGGGGCCATAGAATATGTACCCTGTTCCCTGAGGGAGCGAGGTTTTCACAGCCGTTATTTCCTGATCCACAAAAAAAATGGGAGTATGTGGCCAATTTGAGATCTGCATCATGTGAACTGTACTCTTCGGGCATACAGGCTCAAGATGCTGATGCCCAAACTTATCATTCCACAGATTCATTTTGAGGACGGGTTTTTGACAATAGATCTAAAAGATGCATATTTCCACATCGAAATATTGCCCAGTCACAGGAAGTTCCTGAGGTTTGCGTTTGGATACAACGCATACCAATATTGGGTTCTTCCCTTAAGCTAGCTTTATCCCGCCGCACCTTTACAAAGTTCATGGATGGCATTCTGGCTCCATTGCGACTCCAGGGCATCCGTGTATTAAACTACCTGGATGACTGGTTAATTCTAGTATGATCCAGGAACTGGCGATTCAACATTTGTTGAACATTGAACACTCGTTCTCGCCCATATGAAGAGCTTGGGGCTCAGGTTGAACCTCAGAAAAGTATGCTTTATCCAGTGCAGTGGACAAATTTTCTAGGGGTTATAAGGATTCTATTATGATGAGTGCATTTCTATCCCCAATACGCATAGGGTCAATCCTATCAATATTGGGCAAGATAAAGCTGGATCTCGTCATCCCCTCCAGTCTCTATGAGAGACTGTTGGGGCTTATGGCAGCAGCAGCCAATGGAGTATCAGCATCTGGAGTGGCATATAAATCACCTAGAAATGCTGCCATATTTCTAGCACTGAAATTCTTTCTTCCCCAATTGAGAGGTCACCATGTGTTAGTTGTGACAGACAACACAGCGGTGGTCTCATATATTGACCACCAGGTTGGATAATGTTCATGCCCCCTTCAGGCAGGCGCAATTAATTCTTCTCTGGGCAATAGGAAAGTTTTTGTCAGTGAGTGCAATGTACATTCTGTGCAACTGGAATGTGGGGGCAGACATCCTGTTGAGGCAGCGGCTGAGGCGCAGGGATTGGTGGCTCCATCCACCAGTGGTGGAGTCCATATGGCAGGGGTTCAGCCAAGCGGAAGTGGATGTGTTCACCTCTGAGGAGATAACACATTGCCCACTGTGGTTTGCCCTCACTTCTCCTGCACCATTAGGGCTGGACGCCATGGTGCACATGTGGCCGAGGGCACATCTATATGCTTTTCCCCCGATCACTCTACTCCCACAAGTTCCAGTGAGAGTTCGCCAAGACCGTCTATGTCTGCCACTAGTAGCATCTTATTGGCCAGCTCGAATATGGTTCTCAGAGATAATATTCCTGGCTAGATGGCACTCCTTGGGAGATTCCCGTCTGCAGGGATCTACTGTCTCAAGACAGAGGGCTGATTTATCACCCTCGGCTGGAACTATGGAAACTGGGTCTGGCCCCTGAGAGGCATCAGCTCATAGATTCTGGTCTCAAACCAGAGGTTGTAGAGACCATGTTGAATGCTAGAGCACCATCCACAAGGAAATTGTATGCGCTCAATGGCAACTTTGTCTCGTGGTGTGAGGAACTTCAGTTAGACCCAGTGAACTGCACAATAGCTACAGTCCTGGAGTTCTTACAAGGATGTTTCTCAGTGTGTTGGATCCTCCTACAATCAGGGTCTATGTGGCCACCATTTCGGCCAGCCGCACTGCCTTTGTGGGGAGGCAACAACCTAAAACTTCAAGGTTTATGCATGGTGTCAGGCAGCTGAGGCCCATCTGCAGATCACACATACCTTCCTGGGACCTTTCTGTGCTCCTGGAAGGTCTGTTAGGTGTCCCATTTGAGCTCTTAGAGTCAGACTCTGAGAAGCTTCTGACTCTAAAGGTAGCTCTTCTGCTGGTCCTGACATTTCTCAAGTGAGTAGGAGATCTACAAGCTCTCTCTGTTGCCCCTTCCTGCCTTGACTTTACTCCTGTATTAGCCAAGACCTTCCTGTATCCTACGCTGGATTATATTCCTATAGTGCCTACATCTGCTACTCAGCCAGTAGTGTTGCAGGCTTTCTGCCCTCCTCCGTTCCTCACAACGGAACAAGAGAAATTGCACTGACTGTGTCCTGTAAGGGCTCTCTATACTTACGTCCACCACCCTGGCCAGTGGAGTAAGTCGGAGTCTGCTGTGGCGGCGACAGTAGAGGTGATGCTATGTCGAAGCAGCACATCTCTAATTGGATAGTGGACGCAATAACTATCACTTATGAGGCATGCGGTCTTGCTACATCTCTGGGCATAAGGGCTCATTCCACTAGGGGTGTTGCCTCCTTGAAGGCTTTGTCCAATGGCGGTCCTTACAGGATGTGTGTGCTGCAGCAGGGTGGTCTATGCCGAACACATTCATTCGATATTATAACATGGATATACATTCCGCCCTGGGCTTGAGTGTCTTGCAGTGACCCTCGGGCTCGGATCGTTTTGAACAGGCCTTATCCTCATGGCAGAGTGGGTATTCTCGTTCCCACAGTGTTGAGTTCATGCAACGTGGAATTCTCTTTGAAAGGGAATGTCTGAGTTACGCATGTAACCCTGTTCCCTGAGAAGGGAACGAGACGTTGCGTAGGTTTGATATACTGGGGCATGCCTGTGAATTGCATCTTCAGATAATAGACGCTGACGGTGCAGTTCACAGGTGCCATGTATATATATATCACACAACACGCTTAATTGCCACGTCACCTGATCAGGGCAGGCCTATATATAGGCATGATGTTCCACAAGCTTCAAATACTGGTCACGCTTCCCACAGCGGTGAGCTCACACAACTTCTCTTTCGCTTCTCAGGGAACAGGGTTACATACGTAACCCAGATGTTTACATATAGTCCACAAGACACAATAATAACTGAATATACACAAATGAACCAGTTCAAAAGTTTACATACACTCGATTCTTAATACGGTGTGTTGTTACCTGGATGATCAATGACTTTTGTTATGTTTTGTGTTAGTTGTTCATGAGTCCCTTGTTTGTTGTGAGCAGTGAAACAGCCCACTGTTCTTCAGAAAAATCCTCCAGGTCCTGCACATTCTTTGTTTTTCCAAAGACATCAGTAATAACTCAAGAAATCCGCAAATATAAAGAATTCACAACATTTAAGTCCATAAATAAGTTTATGTGTAATAAAGTGGAATGACACAGGAAAACGGCAACCATGATACTGTGGCATGTGAATATAAAGTGCAAGGCTTTGTTATAATAGCCAGTGTAGTCCAGCACTATCACAAATTTTACTTCCTTTTACTTCTCTACCATCATCACTGTTATGAAACAGGACTCAAACAGGAAGTAAGCGCAGGAGTAAAATCTTTATTTACACTTAAGTCAATGGACGAGGAGGCGGGAAACGGGGTCTAGACATAAACTTATAGTTGAAACAAGAAACATGAACCCAAACATGTAAACTCTACTCGTTTAATTCTGACATGAAACACTCATTTAACTAAGGCAGGAAACACTCGTTTACTATGGCATAAACACTCGTTTAACTCTAGCATGAAACACTCATTTAACTAAGGCAGGAAACACTCGTCTAACTATGACAGGAAACACTTGTTTAACTATGGCATAAACACTCATTTAACTATGGCAGGAAATACTAATTTAACTATGGCATAAACACTCGTTTAACTAAGGCAGGTAACACTCTTTTACTATGGCATAAACACTTGTTTAACTCTAGCATGAAACACTCATTTAACTATGGCATGAACACTCATTTAACTATAGCATGAAACTAGGAACAGGAAACTAGACAGAGCATGGACACATTACCGCCTGGCACCATTATACATTCCGTCTTTCCTCTATTAGTCTCTATGCTAATACCACCCGACATGCGTAGCAACACGAGGGGTTTAAATAACCAGTCACAATTACCTTAATTGCTGACAGCTGGTAACATTTCAAAGCACACCCTCGCACCTCTGCCAATAACTGAACAGGGTGGGGACAGAACAGAAACCAAAATAAGTGCACATGTCCATTGTAAACAAAGTCTTAGCATCCATGCGCACTTCAAGCACGTGCACGCGCTCTCCAGCTGCTCGTGCATGTCATCGCCGCAGCGCCATCTGCCAGCGAGATCGTGACAATCACAATAAAGACACAGTAGATGATGTAAACCACAGCAACTCAATCTAAATAAAATCCAAAAGTGTACATGCCACATCCCACCATCTTTCCATCTTTTTATTGTCCATACAATATACTTGTTTGTATTGCATGTAAGGTACACTACACTGAACCATGTGCGCATGTGTGTGTGTGTGTGTCTATGTATAAGGGGTTGCAGGTGTATGTCAATGTGACTGGTCATCCAGTCATGTAAATTCAATTACACACACACACACACACACACACGTACAAGTGGGTCAGCTTGTGAGCTTTAGGTGAAAACAGGGTGGAAGTATAAATAGAATGTAACAGATGTTCATGCAAATTAAAAGCAAATTCAAACTTTTTAAAAATGCAATTAATATTAAAGCCTTTGGTTTATACATTAAAATAAAATAAATTAAAAATAACTAGGTAGTCTATCTGAAGTGTACAGTATGCGCATGAAGAATATGAAGGTTTAGGTAAAATCTCTCATTTCAAAACAAACAAACAAACAAACAAATTATACATTTCGAAACATTATTGTTTTTTATTTAAAAATTTATTTTAGTTTTTTCAGTTTGTTGGAACATGCTCAACCACAAATCTAAGGAATATAATTGTACAAAATTCAGACCTCAGTTATATTCCCTCCCAAAATTTAATTTTCACCATTTAAATGTACACTTACATTTATTCATTTAGCAGACGCTTTTATCCAAAGCGACTTACAAATGAGGAAATACAAGCAAAGCGATAGATCAAGCGGTAGTGCTACCATACAAGATCTTTTAATTGACTTCTAAAAATGCAAAGTGCACAAAGTAGAGGTGTAAGTGCCATAGAAGTTTTTTGGGTTTTTTTTTAAGGATAATGTGGGGTTGGCGTTTTAGGGGTTAGTTAGGTGTTCATGGAAGAGGTGGGTCTTTAGCTGTTTTTTGAAAATAGTGACAGATTCTGCTGTCTAGATTGAGGTTGGATGTTGGAACGTAAGCCTTCAGGAGAGTGTTGAGGTAGGTGGGTGCTGTTCCAGACAAGGTCTTGTATGTGAGCATCATGTAAAATAGGTTATTAAACAAAAATATTACAGGCTGGTGTTATACTGACTTCATGCACAAGGGATGATGATGCAGTAATCTTAATTTTGCACAGGCAGTGGATAATACAGTAAATTAATCTTGAGTAAAAAGTTAAGACTGTACTCAAGCAAGTGAGAAAGAAAGAAAGAAAGAAAGGATGGAGAGAAAAAGAAAAAAACCTTACTCTGGCACTTACAACTCTACTCTGCGCACTTTGCTTCTTCTAGAACTCAATTAATAGATCTTGTATGGTAGCACTACTTGTATTGTTCTCTGCTTGATATACCGCTTTGCTTGTATTTTCTCATTTGTAAGTCACTTTGGATAAAAGCGTCTGCTAAATGAATAAATGTAAATGAGAGAAAAAAAAGTTTCTTCCATCATTCCACATCTATGACGTCTATGTAACATCTACAGTATGACATCAGAGTAATTTCGATTATGATTCCGAGAGTCAAGTTGAATTGTTTTGTTTGGTAATTATTCAGTCGTGCGCTACATAAACGCACCATGCTAAAGGTACCACATTAAATATTTCATGGTCCAGCATTAAACTTTAAACTCTGTCACTGAATCCAACACACCTTTCAAACAGGAAGAACAGCTCATCAGTTTCCTTACTAATTTACTTTATTAATAATTCAGCTTAACAAGGTTGACGTGTCAACAAAAAGACGTCAGCTGTGTTCCAAACCTGTTCCCTCGTACCACAACCCCCAACCACTCCACTTTATCAGCTAAAATAATATATTTAGCTCCTGGTCTCCAACTTTAATGAATGTGACTCAAGCGTCTAACACCCCGTGCCCTTGACTGAGTCGGTCATAAGGGTCAAGTGAAGTTCAGATAAAGATTAGATAAAGGAAGATGACTAAATTTCTGACAGTTTGCTTTTTTAATTGCATAGCAAGCAATTCAAGTACTAGCTAGCCCTTGTTCATGAAAGTTAATTAACTAGCAAAATTAGATAACTCTGTTTTGCTACTCAGTTGAACTAACACTTTAATTTTTTTTAGAAAGAGTTAGAAAGTTTAATAAATGTCATGATATCTAGCCACTCATTCTTCAATTTTTAGCTCAGTTGTGTACCAAAAGTGTGAATTAGTTAGTTTGCTAGCTAGTCAGCAAACACATTAGCTAAAAAAGCCAGATCTCGATTTCTGTAAAACTGCTTTGTGACAAATGTAAAAATTAATTCAGTGGAGCTTGTCGTCCTTTGCACAAATGGGTCAAGCAAACTAGCTGTCATACTAATGTTTGAAAAATTCTGAAGAAGTTTCTTTTGTTTTTCTAAATGGAGATAGAAAGATATGTTAACTATACAGCTATGATGTTAGTTAAGCAGGTATATCTAAATTTCAACAGTTATACTTCTACAGTTGTAGCTAGTTTTGCTAACTAGTTAGCAAGTCAGATATTTACCTATTCATCAAAAGTTTTTATTTCTTTTCAAACTGTAAGTTTGCTGCTTTTATGAGCAAATTGGTAACTGCCTAGCCATAATGTTAGTTAACCAGACATTGCTTAATTTCTGAAAAAGTTTCTCATTCAAAACTGAACAGCTAGTTTCCCTTGCTAGACAGCATGCTGGCTAAATATTACATGAGTCAGTCAAATTTTTTAAACCTTGAGTTCATTTTGCTAGGTAGTTAGTTAGTTGAGTATGTATTATTCTAATTATGGAGACACTAATACAGTTCTTTACTGTAAACTGAGCTGGCTAAATTTGCTGGTGATGCATTGCCCCATGTGGCTGCATGTTTCAATAGCTCTTGGTTTGTTTTTTTGTTGTCTTTTCATGTTTCTACTTTTTATGTTTCTACTTTTCAGTACTTCTAAGTTCCTAGTGTACAACTAAGGGTGTACTCACACTAAGCCCAGTTGCCTTGTACCGAACTCAAGCACGATTCTCCCTCCTCCCCACTCCCCCACTGGCCTGCTCTCACATTACACTTAATGTTCCGGGCCTGAGCACGCTTACATCATTACGACTTTTTGTTTTGAATAAAACAAGAAAAAACGCACTCTTGCACAACACAATGGAGTCCATCATTATAATGTTACTTAATTTGTGGCTTATTTGGAGTCGTTTTGGGCGTCGTGACACACGGCCCTCTCACATGCCTAATATAGTGCTGAGTAGATTTATCACTTTTGCAGTGCAACAATTTTCACTTAATCGTGCCGCATGTATCAGAAGATTTTTATGGAGGCAGCTGATGTTGAGGGAGGAATTAGCAGACTACACTTTCTGTTCATCAATAAGATAACTAGATCTGTTATAAATCCAAATATTCAATAATCCAAGTGATCATTTTGCCGTCATGTTTGTTAAATGGAACAGTCGCATCACTGATGCCATGTTTTGCGTTCCATGCTCAGCCATGGTTAGTGATCACACTAGATGTGTACCGTGCCTGAGTCCAGCTGAACTGTGACCAGACCCACTTGAAGAGGTTTAGCGTACTATGCCTGGGCATGGTACGGCGCGATCACACTAGTCAAATGCACTGGACTTTGAGGGTCAAACGTGCTCGGGCACAATACAGATTGCATTGAGCGAGTACACCTTAAGTCTGATCAGAACACTCATGGATACAACAGTAATAGAATGTTAGCAAGTACTTGTGGACATAACAAATGAGTTTAGCTTGTTTTACAATAGGTTTGACATATCAGCCACCAACTCACCCTCTTCCACTGTTCTGACCCATCTTGCCCCACTCTTCCCCCACATCCCCCACCCCTCCACTAACCTGCCCCCTTCTCTCCTTACCTGCCCTGCCCCCACCATCAAAACAGGGCAGGTCAGGAGCGAGCTGAGAAGGATCCAACCAATGGAAAACTGCAGGTCCAGACTGCAGGTTCTCTGTCTTCTCAGACCACTGGTCTATAGCACACTGGACCCACTGCAATTGAACTACAAGGAACAGGTTGGAGTTGAGGACACCATTATTTACATGCTCCACTGTGCCTACTCTCACTTGGATAAGCCGGTGGGTGCTGTGAGGATTATGTATTTAATTTCTCCAGCACTTTCAACACCACCTGGCCCTCCTGCTGATAAAGATGAAAGTGGATGCCCACCTGATGCCCTGGATTAAAGATTCTCTTATCGGCAGACCACAATTTGCCAGGTTAAAGGACTGTGCATGTGGGTGAGTCCTGGGGCACCAGCGGGGGCTATGTCTGATTGTGGACTTTGTTGGCTGGTGCAGAATATTTTTGGTAGGCTGAATATTTTCAAGCCCAAGGAGATGGTGGTGGACTATCAGAAGTCCAGCCCTCCCCTGCTGCCAATCTCTATCGAGAGGGTTCAAGTCCTTTAACTTTTGCAATAAGATGTTGCAGATGTTTTACCAGTTGGAAGTAGCTTTTACACTGTTCATACTTGTTGGGGGACAAATTTGAAAGACAAGGACTCTAACCACCTGAACAAACTGGCAAAAATCAACATCTGTTGCTGCCCCACTGTTCATCCCCAGAGCCATATGTCTTAACACACACACACACACACACCCCAATAAACCACTGCTAACACCTGTACACTGCGTATATAGCACTAAAGCACCATTCATTGAAGTCAATTTAATACAGTCTTTCTTTTTTTTTTTTTTGACAATTTCATTTTAAAAAATGTTGCAAGTTAATTAGCAAGGTGGCTAATTATCATGCAAGTTCTCAAGGCATTGCTGAATTCCTGAGGCAGTTTTCATTTTAAAACAGCAATAAAATGGTGGGAGAAGCTGTTTACACAATTTAAAATATTAAAACTATGTTGTTTTTCCTGGAGACAAGATTTTATCAGACTCTGGTTGTTGATACATAGTTTTTAAACCCAAACACTTCACTAAACATCACAACAGACCTTCCAGAAACATCCTTTCTCTCATCTCTTGCTTCCTCTTGTTTATCCTGCAATGTCCTTCAACTCGTATGCGAATTTTATACTTTATTTTTGTCTCGTGCACGTTAAACAGAAGTGAAATTTCCTCAGGACTCAATCAAGGCAAGCTTGTGATCATTAAAGATCATTAAAGAGGCAATTTAGCTTCTGTTAAAGCAGATTACGGTTTTGTGCCAACACGCGCTTCATTACGTCCTCCAACTTGAGCGCTGAAGAGATAATGAAGTAAATAAACCTGCATGCCTTAAAGAACAAGCGCTGCGAAGTGTGTGGTGAGGTTTAAGGCAGTAATAAGAGAATAAATGGCGTGAGAAAGGTGGCTTTCCCTTCTGTTAGTGTGGGTGTGTGTCGGTGTGTGTGAAACACATGCTAACGCTCGTTATTTTGCTGATGAGGTATTTCCAAGCTGTTTTACTCAGCCACTACAATCAGAGTCATATTAAGGACTGCATACAGATGCTTTACTTTAAAAATCTTTATTGCTATAGAGAAAAACAGCAGAATGTTCCAGACGTAATGGCACATGGTCATTCATGATTGCCTTAGTGAATGTGAATAATATAACAAGTCTTGCTGTGTTAAAGAGAAACACATGATGGGAAACTATCTTTTTGTTCTGATTGTGTCTAGATTGTGAGTTTAGAGAAGGATAATGTTGCCAGCATACCTTAAAAAAACTTAACAAGTTTTTAACTAGTTAACAAGATGATTAAATGTACCACTAATTAACCAAGTATTCCTCAATTCCTGATATTTTTTTTATTTGACTATTTAACACTGCTGAATTATCATTCTACATAGCAAAGTTTGCTAACTATCATAGTAGTTATGTCATCTTTCCTAAATTTGTACATTTTCCTTTTTTAGCCGCCATGTTTGGCTAGCTAGTTTAGCAAGCCGAGTAAGTATTATGCTTGTTGGGTAGGCATTGCTTTATTTCTGACACATTTTAAGTTTTATAAATTGAGCTAGCTTGTTTTGTTGGTTATTTATCAAGCAGGAGCCTGTACCATGAAGCCAGTTTAGGTGGCAAGCCAGGTAAGTTTCAGTTTAGTTTGTGCCAACCCTGGGTTTTAAGTACCATGAAAGTGGTTTGGCTTTTACCGGTTTTTCGTCTCAATAGTAACTTATGCTCCACAGCTATGTTCTGGATTCCAGATCTCAGACTGAAATTTGACCAGTCAGCTGTGAGCAAAGACACATCTAGGTGACGTAACTAATTCCCAGTGTCTGTTGCAATGGCTTCACCTTTTCTTCCAAATCCTGTGGACATTGTGGAAATTGTTAGACGAGCACTTTGCAGAGAAAGAGTTTTTAGGGACATACAAAATCCCCTTGCCTTTTCTGACACTTACTTGTATGAAAGATACTGATTTTTTGACTGTATCTTTGCGAAATTCTTGAACCGCACATAACAAATGTGACATGCTGAAGTCATGCCCTTACTGTACTGCAAATGGTATGTATTGCATTGCGTTTGTTTGCAAGTGGTAGATACTTGTAAGCAGTCAGTGATGGAGAGAACCTAGGGAAAAACACGGTTTGTCAACCCATTCACAAGGTGGTCCTCGCACTGCAGGGGTACATAAATAGCTTCATTGTGTTCCCAAGACATTTATCGACCATGTCCAAAAGAGGGCTTTTATAGAAATTGTCGGTAAGATATTGATATCGTGGGTGACAACACATGAACATATTTACCCTTTTACATTCACTTTTTCTTTTTTCAAAAAGCAGATTTCACTGCATTTCAGAGCACTTAAATGTATTATACAATACAGTACATGTTAAGAATGATTTTTGTAAAATCTTTTACATTTTTTTTTTTTTTAAATCTTATGATACGAAACCCTAGAGTCTTAGGAGCAATAGACTGCACACATGTTACATTCTCCACAGCTCTAGGAGAACATGAGGCAGAATATATGAATAGAAAGTCCTTTCACAGCCTTCATGTTCAGGTAGGCCAACTATACATGTGAGATGATTTGTATCTTCAGTGAGATGAATCTTTAAATGAATAGTAACATTAACATATATGTCAATGATCTAAATTTCAGCTGCAGATGACTTGGATGCCAAATGGCTTGGCACAGTGCATGACTCATGAATTTTCCGTGAGTCGGTGTTGTGTCAGCGCTTTGAAGAAGGAAAGGTAAAATTGGTAAGGTACAAAACACTTAAATTTTAATTGTGACACAGCAAAACTTACATAATTTTCCCTTTTCTGTTCTATGACAGGGTTTATTGATGGCCTGTTGGTAGGAGACAGGTGTTATGCATGCCAGAGGTTTTTTACTAACCCCCTATCCTGACCCTCAGACAGGGCCAAAAAAAAAGAAAAAAAAACACTTCAATGTGGCATTCAGTAAAACCAGGGTCCAAAATGACATTTGGCATCCTAAAGGCATGTTTCAACTGCTTCTGTTGTCCCCCTATCTATATAGAGGAGAAATAAGTCACAAGCATGACGGTTGGTGTTACTTCCATGAGAGCTTTACTCGAATCCATTGTCAAAAATACAACAATATACACAAACAGTTGTACAAAACAGTAAACCTAAAGTGCATTAAGACATTATTTAAATAAAAGTACAAAATACGCCTTTCATGTCCACATGTTCAAATTACGGCTAAACACAAGCTAGCGCTGTTCTGGTTTTAAATACAGGGCGGAGACCTGCGCACGCACGCGCGCGCGCGCGCACACACACACACACACACACACACACACACACACACACAACAAAACTTACTTATATCTACTCAAAAGCTATTAGAATCAAAATATAAGTACGTCTCAATATGTCAGCAAGTTAACACGGACAAAACAGTTAAGTTAAACATGCACAACATACCTATATAGAGGAGAAATAAGTCACAAGTATGTTACTTCCATGAGAGCTTTACTCGAATGAAAGAATACCGCACTTCCTCCAGGTATGTGGGTGGAGACTAAAGCAATCAATCCCAGAGTGCAGGATTCAGACCATCCTAATAGATGACTGATCAGCGTTATACTTACTTGAATTATCAATGTATTAACACACGAAAATGGAAAAACAGTGAAAAATAAACACTCTTTTAACTCTCTTTTTTTAAACATTTGACTATTTAACTTAACCCTTTTTTAATCATTACTGATCAGCAACTGTCTCAGAACACACAGACAAAGTATCTTCATCATTTGCTTCACCCTAATAAATAAAAGAAGGCCAATACAAAGCATAACTGTTAAAAGCAAGTTATGCTGACAGTGTTATGTCTGCTGCATACTGACCTTTGTGTGGTAGACTATGTGTATGTGTACTGGATTCAACAGAGACATTGTATGTCCCTCTACTACAGAACATACAGTCAGCTATATTTAAAACTTTTTAAAAAATAGTAATGCATTGAACACTTACCCAGTGTCACTTGCTTAGAGGAGCCAGCACCAGGGTCAGTGTAATCCCATCCATAATCGGCCGCCCATTATTGCTACTCAGAGCCAACTCCTCCGTCACAGTGCATTCTGGTGGAGGTGGCCCTCCCCGAGTTTTCAGAATTTCACACTTTTTTCTGTTTGCTGCAAACAAGTGTTTGTGATAAAATGTTCATGCAAAAATAATACAATTTTGTCTTTTTTTATATTTTGTCTTGATATGCTGCCAAGGATGTTTGTAGTTGGGGTTACATTTAAAATCAATGAATATTAATCTTTCTTAGGATGTAATATACATTCATATTTTATATATAAATATATTTTTTATATATTTACACACACACACACACATATATACATATACAGTGGGGGAAATAAGCATTGAATGCGTCAACATTTCTTATTCAGTAAATATATTTCCAATGAGGTTATTCACATGAAATTTGACCAGACATCAGTAATAACTCAAGAAATCTGCAAATATAAAGAATTCACAACATTAAAGTCCATAAATAAAGTTATGTGTAATAAAGTCGAATGACACAGGAAAAAAGTATTGAACACGCAAAGAAAAAGCAGTTCTCCAAGGTAAGGCAAGGTACCAGCTGAAATCTGTAAGTAATTATACATCCTATCTGTGCAAATTAATGTCAGATGGGTTAGTTAAATTGGTCTATAAAATGGTCTATAAAAAGACTTTTCGTTACCAAGGTCCATCCATCCATCCATCTTCAACCGTTTACTCCTTTTCAGGGTCACGGGGGAACCTGGAGCCTATCCCAGGGAGCATCAGGCACAAGGCGGGGTACACCCTGGACAAGAGCCAAGGATCACTTGGCAAGAGCTCCAGAAACACTTGGATCCAGCAGGTACCACCGTCACAGAGAAAACCATAGGTAATGCACTCTACTGCCATGGCCTCTATGCACGCTCACCCCTCAAGACTCCATTACTAAAGAAAAGGCATGTCAAAGGTCATTTAAAGTTTGCTACAACTCATTTGGACAAGCCTATGAAATACTGGGAGACTGTAGTCTGGTGAGATGAGAGCAAAATTGAACTTTTTGGCTGTCATACTACACACCATGTTTGGAGAAGAAATGGCACTGCACATCACCCTTAAAACACTATACCAACAGTGAAGTTTGGAGGTGGAAGCATCATAGTGTGGGGTTGTTTTTCATCGCATTTTACTGGCAGACTTCATATAATTGAAGGAACAATGCACACACATACAGCATTCATATACATTCTTTTACATTAATATAGAATGTATTTGTTTAACTTATGCATTAACGCAATCAGCAATGTTTCTCCAACAGTCTTCTCTTGCTTTGGTAGTAGAGACAGTATTACTGCATGCTTGCAATACTACATGCTTGCTTTTATATTCCTCATATTTCTGAATAATTTTTTCTTGTTCCTCAGCAGAAAAATATATGGATCTCGCTCTATCCATATCGAACGCGATTGGTTGTTCGTTGCCGAGGTCACTCTTTTTTAGCTTAATGATCAAAGCCTGAGTTGACAGATAAAGTTGATAACCAGCGTCATGGTACCAATAAAGCCTGATTGGATTGATTTGGTTTTGTCAACTCTAAACTAATCCCGTAACCCTGAGTCTGTTCAACTAGTACAGGCCCCACGTATACTATCATGCTAGCTCACCAGGCATCGCTAACAACTAACAAGCCCATCAAATTAGCCAGGCATTACTTAATTTTTGACAAAGATCTGATGTTTTCCTTTTCCAAAATATGAATTAGCTAATTTTGATGGTTAGTTAGCAGTCTGGATGTGTTATATACAAATTTCCATTTCATGAAGCAATTTCAAAAATGGAGTTTTTCAATGTTATTATTATTTTCATAGATGCATCATAATTCCCTCTGAAATTAGACATTTGACACATCCTCCGAGAGCTCATAAAAAGCTACTTTCTGGGAGATTTTATTATCAGTTAGTAAGAAGTTAATTATAAATAATAAGCTGAGAGGAGCTTTAACTTTTCTTTGATCACATGTGGAAGCTGAAGAGCTGATGGAGAGAACTCTGGACTCCTGTCTTACAGAACTGAAAAAATTAAGTCCTCGTTAGTCATCCACCCAGGATGCGATACTGACCTCATCCCCCTCTCGGGGATTTCCTCCTCATCATCATTAAGCTGAGATGAGAAGTTGGAACAAGAATGCTTGGAAAGAGAGATGAGCTCCTAAAGCTACCAATGAAGAACAATACAGATCATTAATATATTGTGTGTGGTGTATAGGTGAATGTGATATACAGTAATTCAATTATGTAAGTAATTCAATGTACACCTGCACATTCACTCAGTTATCTAATCATCCAATCACGTGGCATTACCGCAATGCATAAAATCATGCAGATACAGGTCAAGAGCTTAAGTTCACATCAAGCATCAGAATGAAGAAAAAGTATGATTTCTGTGACTTTGATCATGGTATGGATGTTTGCAACAGAAAGGCTGGTTTGACTATTTCAGGAACTGCTGATATCCTGGGAATTTCACACACAACAGTTTCTAGAGTTTACACAGAATTGTGTGAAAAACATTGAGTGAGAGACGTTTCTGTGGGTGGAAACAACTTGTTGATAAGAGAGGAAGAAGGAAAATGACCAGGTTGGTTTGAGCTGCCAGGAAGTATATAGAAACTCAAATAATCACTCTTTACAACTGTGGTGAGTTGAAAAGCATATCAACATGCACAGAACATTAAACCTTGTAGAACATCCGAGAGACAAGGTTGTTCTTGTTCTTGTCCTCACCTACTGTATATTATAGCTGTGATAAACATTCACTGACCAGCCTCTCTCTCTCTCTCTCTCTCTCTCTCTCTCTCAATCAGTCAATCTGATATCTCTCTCTCTCTCTCTCACACACACACACACACACACACACACACACACACACAAATACACACACACACACACAGCCTGTCATTTCACTGAGGGAAATGGAAAGCGTCCCCGAGACCAAGCGTGCTTACAATCTAGACTCCATCCATAAATTTTAATAAATGCCTCCTAACATAACAAAAGAACTTCTCCATATCAACGATTATAAGAATTACTTAGTTATAAAACAACAACTGTTTAAATCAGTCTTTATCAGATTAGGCAGAACGTCTGCTATACAAGTCCCTGTCTATGACCTGTTACTATAGAAACATGAAAATAAGGCACACCTTCTGACCAATTAGATTCGAGCAATCAGCAACACTAGTATAAATAGAAAAATCTAAACACAAGCTTCAGGTCTCGAGTGTACCTTGGCCAGGAATTGAACCCAGGCCTTTTGCATGGCAGGCAAGAACTCTACCACTGAGTCACAAATTGCAACTGTTCTAGGACACAGATTCTACTATGCCTGAAATGTATTTTAAAAATACTCTTGGGCATACTGCTACACAAATTCGATACACTAACTTGCTACGTACTTATTTGATACACTTGTTACACTAACTTATCACAATAATAATTCACATTTAATCACTTTTAGTTGAAAGCTGCAAATGTCTGTTAAAGAAGTCCACTTAAAGGAATTTACTCAATCCAGCAGAAAAGGCCTCAATGACACAAAAATTATTTTCTGTACATACTTGATGCATATCTTTTATGCTCTTTTGCATGGTGTTTCTTCATTGTAACATACCATATTTTTTCCCTTACTATCACACACACACACACACACACACACACACACAAACACACACAAAACAGAGCCTAAGGGTAAATACTGTTTCTAAAAGGAAGGGGTTAAATGTAACCAATGGCATATTTATATTTGCTCTCATGGCCTTTCCCTCTTTTTTTTTTTTTTACCTAACCTCTCTTCCTGGAAGTGCGGCATGTGTAGCAGACCAGTCTTTACCACTTGACATCAGTAAGGATGAGATAGACAGTAGAGAATAAGGAGAATCAGATGGAAAGGTAGGTCATGGAGGAAGACAGTGAGGATGAGTCAGATGATTCAACATCAGGTATAGGTTTCATGCAAAGAGTTCATACAGTTCAGGGCATTCTTTGATTTAGATTCACTTTATATATCATATAAGTTGACTTTGCAATGCATTTTAATGATTTTCATAATTGGTGTCTTGATTGTTTCAGATCAACTAGACCAAGAGGCAAATGAAGAAGAAAATGAGGCTGATGCACCTGTCACACTGACATGTCTACTGTGAAAATAGAGACAGATGCAAATTCCCTGGCCACAAGGGCATCATCAAGGTTCAGTGCACCAGGTGAGAAGTGTTTCTTTGTTTCACTCTGTTTTAAGAAAAACTGCTTCATAGACTTTCAGTAAGTTCTACAACCTGAATTTAAGTAGGACCACATGACAAATCAGTACTGGCTTCTTCTACAGTACACCAATCAGCCATAACATTAAAACCATCTGCCTAATATTGTTTTAGGTCCCTGGTGTGCCACCAAAACAGCTCTGACCCATCAAGGTATGGACTATACAAGACCTCTGTAGGTGTGTTGTGGTATCTGGCACCATTCCTCCATACAGAATCTCTCCAGACCCTTCAAATTTCAAGGTCCATGCTGGTGGACTGTCCTCTTCAGTTCACCCCACAAGTTTTCTATGGGTTTCAAGTCAGGGGACTGGGATGGCCATGGCAGGACCTTGATTTTGTGGTCAGTAAACCATTTTTGTGCTGATTGTGATGTATGTTTTGGATCATTGTCCTGCTTCAAGATCCAACCATGGCCCATTTTAAGCTTTCTGGTAGAGGTAGTCAGGTTTTCATTTAATATCTGTTGATATTTGATAGGGTCAATGATGCCATGTGTCCTAACAAAATGTCCAGGTCCTCTGGCATATTTAACTGTGGACTTGTGTTGCTTTTCCATATGGGTACCTATCTGTGTGTGCCAAAACCACCTCTGGTGTTTATTGCCAAAAAGCTCGATTTTGGTTTAATCTGACCATAGAACACCATTTGAAGTTCCAGTAGTGTCTGGCAAACTGAACATGCTTGAGTTTGGTTTTGGATGAGAGTAGAGGCTTTTTTCTTGAAACTCTTCCAAGCAATTTGTGGTGCTGTAGGTGACTTCAGATTGTAGTTTTGTAGTCTTTCTGACCCCAACATGGAACTAACTTCTGCAATTCTCCAGCTGTGATCATTGGAGATTTTTTGGCCACTCAAACTATTCTCTTCACAGTGCACTGAGACAATGTAGACACATATCCAATTCCAGGTTGATTCATAACATTTCCAGTTGACTGAAACTTCTTAATTATTGCCCTGATGGTGGAAATGGGCATTTGCAATGCTTGTGCTATTGTCTTATAGCCACTTCCCATTTTGTGAAGCTCAACAACCTTTTGCTGCACATCACAGCTACGGTGGGGAAAATAACTATTGAACTTTTTTTAGTAAATATATTTTCGCTGAGGTTATTCACATGAAATTTTCACTAGACTTTGGTATTAACTCAAGAAATCCACACATATAAAGAAATCCAAACATTAAAATCCATGCAGTGCAGATGTGCAGTGCCATTTCTTCTCCAAACATGGTGTGTAGTATGACAGCCTTCGTCTCATCAGACTACGGTCTCTCAGTATTTAATATGTTTGTCCAAATGAGTTGTAGCAAATGTCAAATGAGATTTGACATGCCTTTTCTTTAATAATGGAGAGTTAGCGTGCATAGAGGCCATGGCAGTGGAGTGCATTGCCTATTGTTTTCTCTGTGACGATGGTACCTGCAGCCTTCAAGTGTTTCTGGAGCTCTTTCTGAGTGGTCCTTGGCTCTTGGGCTACTCTTCTGACTATTCTTCTAACTCCTTGGTCAGAAATCTTGCGAGGAGCTCCTGTGCATGGTTGGTTGATGACAGAGTGATGTTGCTTCCACTTGTAGATAATGGCCTCAGTGGTGCTTACTGGAAGATTCAGAAGTTTTGAAATACGTCTATATCCAATTCCATCAATATATATCAAAACAATAAGGTTGCAAAGGTTTTGGGAAAGCTCGTTGCTTTTACCCATCATGAGATGTTTCTTGTGTGACACCTTGGTAACAAAAAGCCTTTTTTAGACCATCAATTTACTAACCCAGCTGATATTAGTTTGTGCAGATAGGAGGTATAATTATTTTTTAACTACTTACGGATTTCAGCTGTTTCATTGCCTTACCTTGGAGAACTGCTTTTTCTTAGCGTGTTCAATACTTTTTTCCTGTGTCATTCCACTTTATTACACATAACTTTATTTATGGACTTTAATGTTGTGAATTCTTTATATTTGCAGATTTTTTGAGTTAATACTGATGTCTGGTGAAAATTTCATGTGAATAACCTCATTAGAAATATATTTACTGAAAAAAATATTGACACGTTCTATACTTATTTCCCACACTGTATATTCCTTGGTCTTACCCATTGTTATGAATGACTAAGGGAATTTGCCCTATGTGTTACCAAATCTGTGTGTATACCACTCTGAAACAGGAAGTTATGGTTGAACAATTTCCTGTTCCTAGTCACCCAGGTGTACTAAAAAATGTCAAACATCAGTGGGACTATACTTCAAATATTTTTTTCTCATATGAATTAATAGGGGTGCCAATAATTGTTGCACACCTATATTTAACAAAGATATTCTTATATGGGTTAAACCTGTGTTCTGTTTTCAATTGTTTGATATCCATGAGAGCAAAGTAGTTTTGTTAATTATTTCAACAAATTATCAAAAGTTTAAACAATAAAGATAATTTTTCACAACCTTCTTTGATCATATTTACCAAAGGTGCCAATATTAGTGGAGGGTACTGTATTTCTTTCCATAGGTCTCGTGGCAGCCTCCCTGATAATTTTTCATCTTGTCCTTTTATCAAATCCTACAGAACTAGCTGATCTTTATTTGGGGTTAATCATTTCATAGATGACAAGTGTATGAGAATTACTTGTGAACATGAGTTTGAATGTGATTTTGAATGAGTTTGAATTGTGAAACCAGGTTATTGTACTTTTTTTTTGTTTTCTTGTGTTTCCCCTAAGGAATTTATTGAAGTATCTTTGTTTTGATACTTGGGGAATAATCATGCCTGCTACATGTGATGTGTAATCTGAGATACCATTTTGATTTAATTCTCCATAAAAATATATAAATAAATAAATCGAAAAGAAACATTGTCTTAGTAGCACTAGTCATCCGCAGTGTGTTTGACATCGAGTTCCACAGCTGGTCTCTTCATTTCTCATGTTAATCCGTTGTTTATCTACACAACGTGTACACAGCCCGTGTGCCATATTTAGATGTTTCTAGACCTCACCAGGCCAGTGTTGTTAGTAACAAGACTTCACTTCCTGCTCTGTTTAGACATTCCTGCAGCTTTTTCACCAATTCTGCCGTGTGCTAAATCTGCTAAAAGGGTTTTAAAAAACACAGCTTTGTTAGGAGAATAACTCACACCACCTGCTCAAAACTGTCCACTTCAACTTGATTAAAAATAGTTACAAGATTCCATGCTGAAAGTATACATTGCTAAGTTCATGATTAGCATGTTTTCTGATGAATTTCCATGGTCTTATTTAGCCTTGTAACAGGTCAGCAGGGGCAGAGATTAAGTAAAATGTGATCAGGTGATCACATGTGACATCATGACTAGCCATTTAAGCCACTTCTTTGGTTTAGAATTAATCACTGGTTTCATTAATACAATACAATGCTGTTTAAACAATTTAAACATCTATAGGATTTAACTTAAGCCCCTTTGACCAGGCCATGGTAATCGATCCGATCATGTGACTTCACCACTCGCCGTTTTTCACATTTTTGGCTAGAGATTAGCACATAATGCTGTTTAAATAACACAAAAGATTACAGCAGATTAGCAACATTATCCGAGCTAGCCTGATATGTTTTAATTCATTGTCCATCTAATCCAGAAATGATCATGTTTGGAATGATCATGATTCGAAAGTCTGGAATAGATCGCCTCTTCTTGGATTTGTTCAACGATCTGTCTCACTCTCAGTCTCTCACTTTGTGTCTCACTGTCTCTCGCCACTTGATGATGTAAGAGTAGTTAGTGACCGCAGGCTGAACTTTGACCCTAAGTGAATGGGAGTGGTGTTTATTCCCAGTGCAAATACCTGCTGTTTGGGAGAAATCTCTTGACAGAGTGATGCAGTAAACAGATGTGTTTGTAAACAATTATAAACTATGTTAAATGGAAGAAAAACTCACATCTCACAAACATACACAGCTTAAATTGCTCTCCTGCTCGGATATGGCTCAGTGTGTAATCAAACCGTTTAATTTTAAACACTAATAAACTACAGATAGTTTTAAAAATGTTCAATCTCAGCATCAGTATGTTCTTTAGCTTGGAAGATGGTTTTATTAAGAGCGTTTTCTTGTTATGGCCAATCGTCTTCGTCCCATTACAGCAAATGCGATGTTATTAAACCCAGAATAAGGCTTTATTAAAGCGGCCATTTTTAGCTTTCTCTACGTGTTTTATTAAGTGAAGACTAAACGTGTATATATGTAAATAAGGCAAAGAACATTTTACATCTTTACATTTAGCAGAGAGAGAGAGAGAGAGAGAGAGAGAGAGAGAGAGAGAGAGACAAAGCGACAGAGTCGTTGTCTCATTTGCTATCCATGTTTCACTCACACTCTTCTCTTTCTGTTTCACCATCTGCTGATGTCACATTCTGTCTGTCTCATTCTTCTCTTGCTGTCTCACTCTCTGCTGATGTCTCATTCCATCTATCTCACTCTTCTCATTCTGTTTCACTCTTCTCTTTCTGTCTCAATCTCTGCTGATGCCACATTCTGTCTGTCTCACACATCTCTTTCTATCTTCCTGTCTGCTGATGTCACATTCTGTCTCACTCTTCTCTTTCTGTCTCACTCTCTGCTGATGTCTTATTCCATCTATCTCACTCTTCTTGTTCTGTCTCACTGTCTGCTGATGTCACATTCTGTCTGCCTCACTCTCTGTGTCTAACTCTCTCTCTCCCTGTTTGTGACATTCCTCCTTTGTCTCACTCTCTGTCCTCTTTCTTTTTTCATTTTTTTTCTCTAGTTTGGCTTTTCTTATTCTTATAATTTCTTCTTCATTTTCCCTTTTAATTTTTAATAAAAATAACTCTTTTTTTTCTTTATTTCATTCTTTTTCTCTTTTGTTCATGTTTTGTTGCTGTCATTCATTCTTTTTTCTCTTGTTTGTCTTCCTTTTTATTTCCCCCTTTTCTCGCTCTTTCATTATTCCTTTCTTTTTCTCTTTCAATTCATGTTTTTCTTCTTATCTTGCTTTTTATTTACTTTTTTTACTCCTTTTTGTTTTTCCCCTTCATAAGTGTTCTGTCTTTTTTATTTCTTACTTGTTCTCTTCTTTTCTATTTTCCCTACTGTTTTACTGTTTCCTCCTTCTTTTTTCTTTCTTTTTTTCATTTCTTTCTTCTTCTGTTTTATTTCCTTTTTATTTATTTTTTTCTTACTGTCTTGTAATTTATAAACTTTAATGAAGATAAATAAGTATTAGTGACAGTGAGTGTGTGTGTGTGTGTGTGTGTGTGTGTGTGTGTGTGTGTGTGTGTGTGAGTGTGTGGTCACAAAGCTAATCCTCACTGATGTTTTGCAGTATGTCGTGCGTGTAAAGTCTTTTAGAGATGACAGGACAAGTCTCAAGGGATCATCACTTTAATCTGCACTTAAAAGCAAATCTCACCCTCAACACAGTTCCTAATGCATCCTTGTCAACTTCCCCCAATGACTCCCCTAATGAAAAACCTACATCATTGCTAGAACTGAATACTTAAAAGTGAAACTTATCCTGCAGTTTAATAAGCAAGAATATTTTTTATTGCATCTGAATATACAGAATTTGTAAAAGTGCTTGGCCCCCTTAATAAATCCCAATCACTTCAGGATTTCAAAATACTGTTAAAAACTCCTGAACACAGCTCCGGGAAAATAATAATCAGCCCCTGAATAAATCTCAATGACCATTGACCTTTGTTTCTGTTAGACCCCACCCACTACACACCAGCAGTTTGGTTCTGGAGGTATCATGTTATCTGTTTAGTGTGTGTGTATGTGTGTGTGTGTGTGTGGTCTCTTATTTTGTCTCTTTTTGTCAGTGGGATGATAAATGACCAAACGAGTCTTTGCCACCTGAGACTCTACCCTGCATCGTGGGGAAATGGAGCATTGCATTGTGGGACAAGAATGGGGAAATCTTATTCATCCATGAGACAAATGTGATCTTGTCTAAAACAATACATTAGATTTTAATAATCATAATTGCGTTCCGTAGTTTTTACAGCCAAAACATACATTTTAACATGACATATTGTACTGAATTCAGAATACCGATGCGTCTTACCACCACATTGCATTAAAATGACCACATACAAGTTTAGCAAAGCAATACTCAGACTTTGACCTAAATAAACTCTTAGTCGGGTTTTGATGGCATTTTTGCGTCATTTCTCATTTCTGTTTATTTCCCAGTTAAACTGTGCAAATCACTATAATTAAATTCACCAGCTGTCCATCATCAAATACACAAGTGTGTTTACACATTTATGTTAGGCGCCAGCATAGAAAAAAAACATTCTGACGGTAACGTCATGCCCAAGCATTCAGCAGGTATTCTCACATTCATAATTACTGTAATTAAACTTGTCTAAAAGCAGAATTCTAGACATTTCCCTCAGGCTCCAGGGTTATGGCCCAAACCACATACTGCTAATTATAGTAGAGGTAAAATGTGTGTCAGAGTAGGGCACCACCTATGAAAACTGTGATGTTGTCACAAGAAGTGATGGTATCTGATGAAGCCCCAGTGTGGTTTGGCTATCTAGGTGAGTAACTGATTAGTAGACTGTATCAACACAATATACTATACTATATAATATACATTTAAATAGTGTCCAGTTATTGGCAGGAACATGACAAGATTTCTTCTAATGTCCCTGTTTAGGATGAAGAAGCATCCGTAAAAATAGCAAACAGAACTGATAATCGGTGTAAATTGTTACTATTTTGTCTTCTGGGAAACATGTAAATATCTCATGTAGCTTCAGAAGGGCAGTACTCAGTGAAAAATATAAGCTCTTTAACCAAAATAATAACAATTTACACTGATCATCCTGCTCAAAAGTTTACACCCCTGACTTTTAATGTATTGTATTGCCTTCTTATGCATCAGTGAATGTTTGCACCTTTTGTAATAGTTGTGTATGAGTCCCTCAATTGTCCTCAGTGTGAAAAGATGGATCTCAACATCATATAGCCGCTGTTGTGCAGGACCTGGAGGATTTTTCTGAAGAACATTGGGCAGTTTCACTGCTCAGGACAAACAAAGTGAACAGCTTTCACTAAACATAAAACAACAGTCGTTCACCATCCAGGTAACAACACACAGTATTAAGAATCAAGCATATGTAAACTTTTTAACTGGTTCGTTTGTGTAAATTCAGTTATTATTGTGTCTTGTGGACTATATGTAAACATCTGTTATGTGAAATAGCTTATTCAGGGCAGCACTAAATAAAAACAAAATGCAATTTTTATGATGCCTCTTAATTTTTTATTATTATTATTAACATTTTGCAAATTCTGCAAGGCATATGTAAACTTATGACCTCAACTGTAACTCAACCTGAAATGCAGTGTATGCTCCTCTGTAACTAGATTAAGTTAGTTATCTATGCTAGTGAAGTCACACTTCTCTATTCTGTCTAGCTATTTAAAACATACCTGGAAAAATTCCTGAGCTACGTGATTCAATGTAATCTTTATATCCTCTGTTTCCTGGACATATCTTTAGTTGAAAGGGGACTTGTTTGGGACTCTGTGAAATCTGTTGTTTGTGATCTGTTGGGGTTTTTGTTTGTTTGCTTGCTTGCTTGCTTGTTTTTTGAGGATAAATTGAAGAATAGGGACTCATAAAATTGTAAATTCTACTTTTTTCGAGGATGAAAGGCTCTATCAGGAGGCATAATCCTGGAAAGTCCAAAAAATGAATAACAAAGATTTACTTTTGGATACATGTTTAAGTGCACAATTTTTTTCACTGTAAATGTGGCATTCTGAAAAGTAAATAAACATTTTAAGAAAATATTAATTTGTATGAACTTGTTTATCATGGTAAATTTCCACACAGTCATCATGATATGAGCATGTAATAGGCAAAATATAATAAACACTAATCATGTTAGAAAACGGAATTTGAAACATTTCCCTCGGGCAACAGTGAAGATTCTAAAGCAAGCACACTTCTGAAACTTCAACTCGAAATAACCTTTGACCTCAGACCTGGTAGGCTTGCCACTACAAGCCAGCAGGTTGTTTTTGTATGTATCGTATTATCTGGTTACCGTGTGTGGTCGGTTTCTTTTCTTCCTTTGTCTTTGTTTCTATGGGATGAAAAATGACAAGGAGTCTTCGCCACCTGAGACGCCACACTGCATCGTGGGAAATGGAGCAAAAGTCCAGAGGCTTTGTCCTAAAGGAAAAGACAAAAACTTTTTTTTTGAGGCGATGTGAGCGAAAGCTCGGTACTATGGTACAGAGGTGTATAAGCGAGACAGAACTTGACCCATATGAACTTAAAATATAGTTTGTTGGGGGGAAAAAAGAAATTAAATAAATAATAGTGCAGCATCTCTCTTTTTCATATTCTCTATTTTTTCCCTGCTTATTATTCTTCACTACCTGCTGGAGGGTGGAAACTCCCAAATTGACTGTAGACTCCCTGGTTCCTTTCTGTGCCGAGGATGCCGGACATGACCTTCACTCAATCTGATAAAGTCATGGAACAGCCCCGAAGATACCATGGGTGTGGACGAGGGCATGCCAAGAAATGGGATTGGACCGCAGGATGGATATCTGTTGAGATACGATCGGAGACTTCATTCGCCTCACATACACAGCTGGGGTCATCATTATCGGCCATCTCTGGGATGAATAGCAATTTCAGTGTGTGTGTTTGTGAGAGAGAGAGGGGACATTTCCGCTGCAAGTGGCAGCCCTCAAACTCCGTCAGACACAAAAGGGCTCCCTGTTGAGTGTGTGTGTGTGTGTGTGTGTGTGTATGTGTGTGAGTGAGACGGCTCACTTTACGGCAGAGACAATGGCCGCCGCTGATCAAAGTGCAGCAAATCGTGACACTGGCATTCAGGGTATCCATCTAGAGAAAGCTACTACTGCGAGCGAGAGACAGACAGAGAGAGAATGAGAGAGAGAAAGAGAGAGATGCATTAGTAAGTGAGATCTGAGTGATAAAGGAGACTCATTACTGTGATGACACACTGCTGATATTTGACGAGGATAATAGAGCTCTCTCTCTCTCACTCTCTTTCTCTGTCTGTCAATCTCTCTTTTTCTCTCCATGTCTCAGCGCCCCTGCTTTCCCTCCCTCCCATCGTCTCGGAGTTTCTCTTTTCACTCTCTTTTGAAAAGGATCAAGTGATGGGGCGGGGGACGGGGGTGCCACAGATCACATGACCAATAGGCTGTCCAGCTTCTGGATTCTATAAAGGAGACCTTTAATAAGGGAGGCATGGTTATTTTCGGCAGATTAGATCACAGCCACATGGAATTTTTCTATTTTCTGTATTTGAAACATATATATATATATATATATATATATAAATTCTTGATTGCAGAGAGTAAGAGCGTAATCATAATAAAAATGTTTTGGATTTATTTAGTTATTCATTTTCAAAAAATTGTAAAATGTAATTTTTGTAAAGAGGTTTGTCATTCAGTTAAGCTTGAGATTTAATGCAATGTAGAGGGTTGCCTTCTTGATCATCAGTGAATGTTTTCACCTTCTTAATAGTTGTACATGAGTATTGTACAATTGTCGATTGTACAAACAATAAGGTCCACCTCTAATAGTTCCTGTTCCAAGGAAACAATAATCTCCACCTCTAGTAGTTCTTGTTCCAGGGAATCAATAAGCTCCACCTCCAATAGTTCCTGTTCCAGGGAAACAATAAGCTCCACATCCAATAGTTCCTATTCCAGGGAAACAGAAGCTTTTTCTAGGGAAATAATAAGCTCTGCCTCAAATAGTTCCTGTTCCAGGGAAGCAATAAGCTCCGCCTCCAATTGTTTCTGTTCTAGGGAAACAATAAGCTCCGCCTCCAATGGTTCCTGTTCCAGGGAAACAATAAGCTCCACCTCCAATAGTTCCTATTCCAGGGAAACAGAAGCTCTTTCCATGGAAACGGTAAGTTCCACCTCAAATAGTTCCTGTTCCAGGGAAACAATAAGCTCCACATCCAACTGTTCCTATTCCAGGGAAACAATAAGCCTCGCCTCCAATGGTTCCTATTCCAGGTAAACAATAAGCTCCACCTCCACTTTCAATAGCTCCTGTTCCAGGGAAAAAAATAAGCTCCGCCTCCAATAGTTCCTGTTCCAGGGAAACAATAAGTTCCACCTCCAATATTTCCTGTTTCTTGGTTCTTAGTCTTTAATATAGTGTCAAAGGAAGTATCTTGTACAAAACTGCAACATTTGAAAGTCAGTAGGAATTAGTTAGCAACTAACTAGCTCTTGATTATCCTGCTTATTAGCTGGCTAAAAATTATCATCATTGTTAATCTAAAACAGAATTTTTGGTTTGAAATTAATTTCTTACTGGGTGAAGCTTGTGCTAAGAAATTTAGCACATTGTAGCCTAGCTAACTAACTAGTAAACACTCATACACTTTGCTAGCCAGCAGCTTGTTACTGAATGAGCTGTTTTATATTATTTTACACGAGTTTTCTTTGGATAGCAAAGTCATGGTGACTACTGATGCAATGGTACAAAACCAAAGAAACAAAACACCTTGCACTGTCCTGACTACCTCCAACCAATCAGAATCGAGTATTTTACAATAAGCAGTATAAGGAAGTCCTGTGAGAACCGTATAAGGAAGTTTTGACCCTAAACAGTCATGAGTAACAGTGTTTAAGACACAGTCGGTTTCACTCTGTCTGCTTTTCTCCGCTTAATCTCATTCAAGCCGTCTGCTGAGTCCCACCTGCTTCTATTTACAGGGTCGGATCACTCTTTCATTCCTCTCCCCTAAATCTGTATATCTGTCTGCAGGATGATGACCGACAGCACACGGGGACATGTGTTATCTGTTAAATGTGTCAAACGAGCCTGAGATCATGAGATGCTGGGAGGTAGGGGGAGAAAAGAAAGAGAGAGATAGACAGAGAGGAATACAAGGGGAAGTTAGAGATGGAGAGAGAGAGAGAGGCAGGGAAAGAGACAGAAGAACAGAGAAAGAAAAAGGAGGCAAAAAAGAATGTACTGTATATTACATAATCTGATTAGTTTATTTTTACCCTCCTTATGTCATCCTTTCCTTTTACCATCCAGCTGGAAGCGAAAGAGAGAGAGAGAGGGGATAAAAGAGACAGAGGAAGAGAAGAGATAGAGAGAGGAAGGGAAACATTGAGTATTAGTTCTCCACACATGTTCTGCAGATCTCCGTTTGTAGGTCCGACTGAACGAGAGACAGATGTAAGAATTTTTCTTCTTTTTCTTTCTCTCATCCTTTACTCCTTCAAGAAGAATCGACAACAAAATCACCCATCACTCATTCTCTCTCTCTCTCTCTCTCTCTCTCTCTCTCGGTCAGTGGAAATAAACCGACAGCATCAGCATTTTCTGTGTGCCATGTGCAGATGTTTAGGCAGCCTATAAAGAGCACTAGATTATCAGATCTCTTGGAGAGAACAGACGGGTCACTAAAAACCATCCTCCATGTCATGTTCCCCAGCTGTTCACTCCAGGAGTTTAAAAGAGGAGGTCAAATCATTGAGAACATTGAATCATCATAGCTAATTTAGAAGCTAGCTAATAGCCTGCTAGTTAGCCTGCTAGCTAACAGGCAGAAATCTCCTGACAGAAACTCGTAAACATGTCAGTCAGTTGTTAGAAAGTTGTTACGAAGATTAGGGCTAGAGTTAGGGGTGGGAAAGGTAATTTGTCTATTACCAGTCTCTTTCCTTTCTCTTCTCTTTTTTGCCCTTAATTTTTTTTCTTTTTCGTCATGCTTTCTCTCTCTTCTTTCTTTCTCCTAGTTATTTATGTTTTTTTTTCTTTTCTTTTTGCATTTGTCTCATTTATTTATTTTAAATATCCTTCTCTTTATCTCTTGTTCTTTTTCTTTCTATTTTTTTTACCCCCACTCACCCCCTTTAATTCTTTTCCTGTTTTCTCTTTTGCTTTAAATTTTAAAAACCTTTTCACTGTTTTCTTTCTCTGCTTTTCTTATTTTTTTCTTTCCATTTTATTCATTTCTTTCTTTTTAAATTATATATTTCTGTTTTAATTATAATTTATCATTGTTCTTTATTTCATCCTTATTTTTTTTTGCATTTTTCCCAATTTGTCAAAAATGTTGTTATTGTTTTTTCCCCATTTTTTGTGATTAAAAACAATTCCTTTAAATCTATTTCTCCTTATCAAATATAATCTATTCTCTTTAGTTTTCTTTCTCTTCTTTCTTGTTTTCCTTTCTTTCTTATTTCTTTTTGCTTTCAATTATTTATTTTTCAACATTCTCCTTTCATTATTATTTTTCTTTTATTTATTTTTTATCTTGATTTTTTTCTTTCTTTCAATCCAGTTTTTCATCTCACTTATATTATTATTTTCCCTTTCTTTATATTCTTTTATAATCTTTAGTTTTCTTTTTTCTTTCTTTCATTCTTTCTTTCTTCTATCATTTTCCATGCTTCTCATTTTCATTATTATTTTTTATTTCTTTATGTTCTTTCTATATCTTAGTTTGTTTTTTCTTCTTTCTTTTTTTCTCATTTTTCATTTTTGTTCTTACATTCCATTCATTTTTTATTTTTCTTTCTTTTTGTTAGGTTTTTGCTTCATTTTTATTTTTTCTTCCTCTTTCATTTTTTTTGTCTTTATTTTTCATTTATTTCTGTGTGTGTGTGTGTGTGTGTCCAGGGTCATTTTAAGGTAAGAAGGTAATTACGGTGTTTGGATAAAACAGTGGGAATATTGCTGAAAGGCAGAAAGTGATTTAAAAAGGTCAGCAGCTGATTTGCTCCCAAAGTCATGGCTAAAAAACAACAGGAACAAAAACATGGCGCTTTGATGGATCACCAATTTATACAGAAAATAGAGAAGAGCCTACTGTGGAGCACAAAGCATTCACAGCTAACAGGAGGTGAAAGAACAAAGTGGAGGAGAGGCTTCAGCCTGAACGCTGGACTGCACACTGCCATTTAGTGCATTTAGCAGAATGTTAGCCATGTTACAAACTTGTAGCTTTTACAGATATAGCATTTCAATAATGACAAACAGACTTAGAGATAAGCCGTGTTCAGCAACTGTATGCTTTCTGTCACACTTCTGCTGAATTTTAGATGATTAGCTAGCAGGCTACTTACGAGCCACTTCACAAGTGACATTTTTTCAGTAATCATATGGAAAGCTTTAAGGAGAAATCAATTTTGCTAGCAAGCAAGTTAACTAACAGTAGTCTAACTATTGTGGTGATGTAAAATGATCATGAAGGCTAGTAGCTAACATTATTTGTAAAATACTAATTTTACCTCACAGCACATGTAGGTAGATTATGCAGCTGTTATGCTAGCTGTCCGTAGATATCTAGCTAGCTGTTATTCAGTTAGTCAGTACAGATGACAGGCAGCTTGAATGGAGGTGTCACCTAAAAGGAGGAACAGATGAATAAAAGTGGAACAGATGAATGAAAAGAAGAAAAGTCTCTGAGGAAAAGGTCTCTTTGGGAATGTCGCACAGACAGACACGTCTCTTTTCCTTCTCAGAAAAGATCGGCCACGGCTCATCAAAGTTTCATATGCAAATGAGGCTCATTAGAATTAATGATTGTCCTCATTTAACCAGAGACAGGAGATGAGAGAAAGAAGACATGCAGAAAGAGAGAGATGATGTGAAGGGCATGTCGATGTGGAGAAAGATGATTTAGAGATGATATGAACAGAGAGTGAGATGATATGAAGAGAGAGATGATGTGTACAGAGAAAAATAGAGAGCGAGACAGATGATATGAATAGAGTGAGAGATGATGTGAAGAGAGAGCAAGACAATATGAAAGGAGAGATTATGTGGGGGGAGAGAGAGATGTGGAGAAAGGGAGATGATGTGAGAGACAATTTGAAGAGAAAAAGTTGCATCTCAGTAAAGAAAGGCAATGTGGAGAGAGATGATGCGAAGCGAAAAAGATGTGTTTTACTAAAGAAAGATGATAGAGAGAGACAGAGAGAGAAAAAGAAAGAAAGAAAGAAAGAGACTCATACAGAAAGACTCACTAAAGTGCCATCAGAGTAAATTAATATTAATATGCTGTAAATCTATTTAATAATAGATTTTCTCTCTTTCATTCTTATCTTTTTTTCCAGCATTCACTTTCTTTTTTTTTTCTTGTTGCATTTTTCCTTCTGCTTTTTTATGCTTACTTTCTTGAGCTTGGTTACTGGATGAGATATTTTAAGTACATTTTTATTTCTTCTTTCTTTTCTTAGACAGTTAACGAGAGAGACAGGTAGACATTTGGATAGATCTGACAGCTAGGCATATAGATAAACAGAGAGATGTATAGAGAGTCAGACAGATAGGCAGACAGATCATGGACACACAGATAGGCAGTCAGTCAGAAAGACAGACAGATAGACAGCCATTTAGATGGTCAGGTGGCCAGATAGACAGAAATACAGACAGATAGGCAGACAAATAGATGAGAGCTGTGAAGAAAAACCCCAAAACAACAGTCAGTGATATCACCTGCCATACCTCCACAGGGTATACGTCCAGTGACATACCTCCACAGGGCAGGGGTGAAGGTATCACAATCCACTGCTCGACGAAGATTTCGAGAGCAGAAATATAAAGGCCATACCACAAGATGCAAACCACTCATCAGCAGGAAGAATCAGAAGGCCAGACTGGAATTTGAAAAGAAATACAGATATGGGCCACAAAAGTTCTGTAACCGAGATTAACCTCTACCAAAGTGATGGAAAGGCTAGACTATGGAGAAAGAAACCTGCACATGATCCTTTCAAAATAGAAGCTCATTTGTGAAACATGGTGGAGGTAGTGTCATGGCTTGGGCGTGCATAGCTTCTTCTGGAACAGGCTCACTAATCTTTATTGATGATGGAACTCATGATGGTAGCAGCAGAAATCAGAATTCAGACGTTTACAGAAACATTTTGTCTGCAATTTTACAGAGAAATGCATCTAAATTAATCAGGAGGAACTTCATCATGCAGCAAGGCAATGATCCAAAACACACTGTCAACTCAACAAAGGACTTCCATCAGTGGGGAAAAAAGTGTAAGGTTTTAGACTGGCCAAGTCAATCACCAGACCTTAACCCAATTGAGCAGCATTTCACCTCCTGAAAAGGAGACAAGGGAGGAACACTCCAAAACAAACAACAACTGAAAGAGGCTGTGGTAAAAACCTGGAAAAGCAACACAGTTTGAGTTGCAGGTTTGGTGCAGGTATTGCAAACAAGGGATAGGCAACCAAATATTAAATTTTATTTACTATTCAATACTATCTGTTCCAATACTTTTGCACACCTAACAATTGGGTGGCCTGATACAAAAGGTTCTAGGTTTTATGTTGTTTAACACATCTAGATGTAAATAGCAGGAAATAAAAAGATGAAATCCTAAATTCACCTCTCATCTACATGTTTTTATCTCAAATCAAAATGCCTTTGGTGTAGGGCACAAACAAGTGAATTGGCCTTGCTGTTCCAATAGTTTCAGAGAGGACTGTAAATAGGCAGACAGGTAGACAAAAAAGTCAGTTAGGCAGATAGATACACAGTCAGATAGACAGATGGGTAGGTAGACAGGCAATCAGATAGACAGCCAGATACTGTAGGTAGACAGCTAGAATGTCAGATGGACAGACAGATAGTCAGAAAGACAGACATACTGATAGACAGACAGGTTTACAGAAGGGTACTGTATATAAGCAGACAGAGGGACAGACAGGTAAATCTACAGATGGCTCGGTAGACAGTTAGGCACAAAGATAAACAGTCAGATACACAGATGGACACAAAGAAAATATTCGTTAACTTGTAGAAGAGTAAATAAATAAATAAATCTAAACCAGTAAGGGGACTAAATACATGTGCAGTGATGTGGCACACAGAGGGGTGTCCCCAGGGTCCTGAAGAACTAAATTAAGGGTCTAATCTGTGTGTGTGTGTGTGTGTGTGTGTGTGTGTGTAAAACAGAAGTAGAAAGATGAAGGAATGGAGTATAATTTTTTCTCTTCTTTTTAATCTTCTGGGTGGGGAAATGGAGAGATAATCCCTGTGAGGGTGCAGTTCAGGGTAATTTACAATAACTGGGTGATTAGATAAATGGTTGCCACATTTGGAGCTCAACACATACACATACATACACATTCTATCTCTCTCTCTCTCTCTCTCTCTCAATCTCTCTTTCACGGGGGCTTTACTAAATCAGAAGCACCTGGAGGAAAACCTCGGTTCTCATGTGCAGGAGATTTACAGACAGATTTAAAAAGGTGCTGAGCTTTACGGTTCCCTCTCAAATCCTGCACTGTGTGCTGCATTCATACACTATAGGGACTTTAAATTACCTCAGTGGTGTGTAGCGGCGGAACATCTCGAATCTTCCACCAATGTAAACACAACTCAGCGGTTTACAATCCAAAATGGCTGCCATAAACATTTATCTGTTCTGTTCTTTGATGTCGTAATGTGCTTCCTTTGGTGAGTTGGTCATTTTGAAAAAAGCTTCACCTTTTTCACTGCAGAAAGCATTATGGGTTACAAGAACAGAGTTTAAGTTAGATGATCAACCAGTTGTAAACCTGATCAAATGACATTACCACCTAGTTTACCTAACATGAGCTAGCTTGCTAACAAACGTGATTGTTAGCAAGCTAGCTCACATTAGGTAAACATGAGCTAGCTTGCTAACAAACATGATTGTTTAAAGTACATAACGTTGGTTATCTTTATAGCCTGGCTGTAATTACAAGACTGCATACAAGATGGCTTAGTGTTAGCTAGGTTGGTTAATAACCAGTTATTAACCAGTTATTATTATTTAACAAAATAAACATTTAGACTTAGCCTGATGTTTGCTAGCTTGTTGTAAACAATAGTTATCCCAATGCTAGCTAGGAATGTTTGCTAGCAAGACAGCAGACTAGTGGATTTTCGAACCATGATTTACATAATTTAAAATTAGCTTGGTAATTTATTGATATCAATATTTTCAGCTAAAGGTGTGAAAAGAAAGGACAGTAGTGATGTCATGTGATCAGATATGTGATTGACTGATCATTTTGAACTTAAGCTCTGCCTCTTGTGGATCCAGAAATGCAATTGTGGCATGGCTAATTGGTGAGCTGTTGTTTGAATTCTTGCTATGGATCCTGAATAGAGGTTAATGTTGGCACAAGGGGTGGAGTTAGAATTCTTCTAGTATCCTCATGAAATTGATTATTATTATTAAGAGTATAGATTTAAAAAAGTTAAAATATCAAACGGTCGGCTGTTGAGAATATTGAATAATGTTAGTGTCAACCTTGCTAACAGGGGAGTTAGCGATAAATTGTGAATATGATTGTGTTATTAAAATTTTTTAGATATACGTACAGTTTACTCCCAGTGTTATTAAAGATCAGTGAAGCTTTTTAGGCAAAACCTTTTCTGTATTTCCACTTTGTGCACATGTGGTGTGTGTTAATGTCGTGACTCCGGGCTTGATTTTTTTTTTTCTTTAGCGGTGGGCTTCTCATTCTGTTTTTAATTCAGTCCGGTGTGTGTGTGTGGTGCCTTAGCCATAAAGAAAATAGGGTCATGAAAAGAAACTTTTGGTGGCAATCAATGCTGTAATGCATTTCAGGAATCACAAAAACGAAGAGACCACAAAAAACTCTGCTTTCTCCTTTGAAGTGGACATTAGCGCAGAAATCACAGAAACGTTAGCTGCAACATCAGCTTTTAACTGTGTGTGTGTGTGTGTGTGTGTGTGTGTGTGTGTGAAATAGTAGTGTAATAAAGTCTTGCTTCTGAAGGAATTTGGCATTACTGAACATTGGCTGTTGGATAAACATCAATAAAACACAAAAAAATACTGAATTGATGAACATTTCCTGTATTTTTTGTGATGTTATTCATTATAATGCCACTGTTACACTTGCAAAAGTTCCAGTGTCATTTTTTAGCATCACTGCACTTAAAAAAAAAAGAAAAGTCTAATTATACTGACTTAAACTAATGTATTTCAATATAAAGTGTATTAACACAGTATAACAAAAAAGTCAACTGTATATTAAATATACTGTGTGGCATGGTTTCCTTTTTTATTTATTTATTTTTTATTACCCTGCCTCATTTCTTTTCCACTGTTAGAGATGTTGTGCCATTTTTATGTGATTATTATTATTATTTTTTTAAATTCTCCTCATAATGGGCTTGCTGTAAAAATTATTAGAATCCTCATTTTTAAGTCGCTTTGGATAAAAGCATCTGCATCTTCATTTAGAATAATTGTAAATGTAGAATGGCTGAGGCTTTACTTAAACATTTTCTGCTACAGTGCATGTGTACAAATAAAAAAAATAAAATAAAAAAAATAAACCCACAGATACAGGCCCCGTTCCAGACAGTTCACTAGGTTGATTTCTAGACTTGGAATAATAAAAGTTCACAGATGAGTTAGGAAAACGTGTGCAATATTGCCATTTAGTGGATCAAGCTAGTTTTGTTTCTTGAGGCGTTGGAATGTAGCTCATACAATACACGTACGCTGAACAGAGCTGGCAGAGGGTGTTTTTTGTTATTTAACATATGTACAATGCATAAATCCACTTCAAATTTATACACATAATATCTGAGGAATCATATGAACAAGTTTGTATTCATAAGCATAAACAAAGGTATGTTTTAAAAAAAAATATATAGGTGGAAAGTATTAGGACACCACAAAATACCAATGTATATACTGTGGGTACTTTGTTGCAAAGCTGTTGCTGGCAATTACAGCTTTGAGATCAAAGAAGTAATTTGATTTTTTTTTTTTTTTTTTATTGTGGTTCAATATTGGCGCATTCTTCTTGGCAAACAAAACCGTCCCTCTGATGGACTCGCAATTTCAAAATCCCTCATAACTTTTCATGAGATTGGCTAGGCCATGCAAGACCCAGTGAGATTCAGTTCTCCTCTAACATCTCCCAGTACATCAATACATTCAGTTTTCCTTTCAATTCCTTGTAATGACACAGTATCTTATGACCAGTAGTCCCATATCATGATGTTCCCACCTCTATACTTTACTGTAGGTATAGTGTTCTTTGGGATATATACGGGGCAGTGATAGCTTAACGGTTAAGATGGTGGACTACTGATCAGAAGGTTGTGAGATAAAATTCCAGCACCACTAAGCTGTCACTACTGGGCCCGTGGACAAGGCCCTTAACCTGCTCAGATGTATAAATGAGATAAACGTAAGTCGCTCTGGATAAGGGCACCTGCCAAATGCCATACAAATGTAAAATGAAAAAAATAACATTTCATATGCTTAATATTAAACTAGAATATTACATATTTGAATAATATAATTTTGAAAATACGTAAAACAAAGTAAATATTCAATATCTTGAATATTTAATATTCTGCACTGTTTTGACGGTCCTATTTTAAATGTAAGTAAATTAGTGATATTGACTATGTTAACCACTTTGTACAAAAGGTCCATGTCTAATTTCTTCTACTGAAGCAGGTGTTTAGATGACACTCTGATGGATTTGATCTAAAATGGATCATAAGGTTTTGCACAAACTTGTGGATTCCATGACAGCTCGAGTGCACACTGTCCTTAAAGCAAAAAAGGGGACGAACCAAATACTAAGAAACTCTGAAATTCATGTAAATATTTCAAAGATTATACTTTTCACTCAAGTTGCTGTCAGTAATATAATTTGTAATGAAAATCTCTGTATTAAATTGTGTATGTGTGTGTGTGCATGCACACAGAGAAGTTGAGGAGCAAACCGAAGTTGAGAAACAGATGTTGAGAAGAAAACAACCCCAAGTTCTAACTAAAGTTGGGAAGATCACACTCGTTTAGGACATTGTGTTTACATCCTGACATTGTACCTGACATCTCATACTAGTGGGTTCGCCTTTTAGTGCATGTTTTTGTGTGTGTGTGTGTGTGTGTGTGTGTGTGCCCTGCAGGAGATTTCAGATTTCATGGTGAGGCAAGTCCTGACCTGTGTCTCTGTTTTCGCTTCAGCTGGGGAAAAGTGTTGCACTGATTTATACTGATTGGACGAGTGTGTGGGGGTGAAAACTTTTTATAGCAATAACAGAATTGTAGCAAGAGAACTATACCAACAACAGGAATATCCAAGTTTCAATTTCCAAGTAATAACAATTGAATTTATTCTCCACTCGCATATCAGTTAACACAATCTGAATATGAGAATTAACATTCATTTAAGGATACAAAATAAACAGAACAACAGGATAAAAGATTTATATACATTACTGTGCGAAAGTTTTAGGCACATACAAAGCAATGCTTTACAACATAGATGCCTTCAAAATAATGAAATTAAATGTTTATACATTTTTTAAAAAAATACCGTAAAGAGCAGTAAACAGTAGTTAATGAAACAAAGTCAATATTTGGTGTGACAATTTTTTATTTTTAAATAGTAGTCTCCGGTACAATTTGTGCAGGTTTATAAGGAAATTAGCTGGTAAGGTTTATTAAGCATCTTGCCTAACCAGCCACAGTTCTACTGGAGACTTTGACTATCACACTTGCTTCTTATGTTTGCAGCAAAACAGCAGCCTCCATTGTTTTTTTGTCTGAAAAGTGGTCTCTTACATAATATGCTGCTTTCTTTAATGACACACAAACATTTTTCGGTAACATTTAATTTTGTGCTAGAAAATATCTGGGTTAAGCATGTAACCTTGTACCCTGAGAAGGGAATGAGACATTGCGTTTAGCATAACACTATGGGGAGCGCCCTCGCACGTGACCGGCATCTGAAACTTGTGTAAAATCATGCCTATTTATAGGCCTGTCGTGATCAGGTGATGTGGCAATTAAGCACGTCACATGATATATATATATATGTCACCTGTGAACCGCACCGTCAGCCTCTATTATCTGAAACGAAGACGCAATTCACAAGCCTGCCCTGGTATGACAAAGCTACGCAACGTCTTGTAGACTTCTCAGGGAACAGGGTTACATGCATAACCCAGATGTTCCCTTTCAAAGGCATTTAGCACAACACTATGGGAACGAGAATACCCACTCCATCATACTGAGGGTACGGCTTGTTCAAAAAGACCCAAGCCCGAGGGTCACTGCAAAACACTCGAGCCCAGGGCGGGATGAATGTCCAGGCTGTAATATTGAATGAATGTGTGTGGCATAGACCACCCTGCAGCAGCACACACATCCTGTAAGGATACCCCATTGGACAAAGCCTTCGAGGAGGCGACCCCCCTAGTGGAATGAGCCAAAGCAGACCAGCAGCTGCTCTGACTTACGCCACTGGCCGGAGCGGTGGACGTAAGTACAGAGAGCCCTTACTGGACACAGCAAGTGCATTCTCTCTTGTTCCAGTGTGAGGAACGGAGGAGGGTGGAAAGCCTGCAACACCACAGGCTGGGCAGCAGATGTAGGCACTTTAGGAATATAATCCGGCCTAGGATACAGGAAGGCCTTGGCTAATCCAGGGGTAAAGGCTCATAAGCTTCTCAGAGGCTGACTAAGGACTCAAATGGGGCCCCTGACAGACCTTCCAGGACCACACAAAGGTCCCAGGAAGGTATGCGCGGCCTGCAGATGGGCCTCAGCCGCCTGACACCACGCATAAACCTTGAAGTTAGAAGATGTTGCCCCACAGAGGCTCCATCAACAGGGGCGTGGCTGGCCAAAATGGCGGCCACATAAACCCTGATTGTAGAAGGAGCCCACCCCACTGAGAAACGTCCTTGTAAGAACTCCATGACTGTAGCTATTGCGCAGTTCACTGGGTCTAGCTGGCGTTTCTCACACCACGAGACAAAAAACCGCCACTACAGTGCATACATTTCCTCGTGGATGGTGCTCTAGCATTCAACATGGTCTCTACAACCTCAGTTGTAAGACCAGAATCTATGAGCTGGTGCCCCTCAGGGGCCAGACCCACAGTTTCCATAGTTCCAGCCGAGGGTGATAAATCAGCCCTCCGGCTTGAGACAGTAGATCCCTGTGGTTGGGAATCTCCCAAATAGTGCCATCTAGCAGGGATATTTTCTCTGAACCATATTCAAGCTGGCCAATAAGGTGCTACTAGCAGGAGATTTAGACTGTCTTGGAGAACTCTTGCTAGAACTTGTGGGAGCAGAGCAATCAGGGGAAAAGCGTACAGATGTGACCTCGGCCACATGTGCACCATGGCGTCCAGCCCTAATCATGTGGGAAGGCGAACCACAGCGGGCAGTGTGTTGTCTCCTCTGAGGCGAACACATCCACTCCCGCTTCGCCAAACCTCTGCCATATGGACTCCACCACTTGTGGTTGGAGCCACCAATCCCTGGGCCTCAGCCCCTGCCTCAACAGGATGTCTGCCCCCACATTCCAGTTGCCTAGAATGTACATTGCACTCACTGACAAAACTTTCCCTCTGCCCAGAGAAGAATAAGTTGTGCTTGCCTGAACAGGGGCGCAGACATAATCCTCCCTGGTGGTCAATATATGAGACCACCTCTGTGTTGTCTGTAAACACATGGTGACCTCTCAAGTGAGGAAGAAGGAATTTCAGTGCTAGAAATATGACCCACATTTCAAGGCAATTTATATGCCACTCCAGATGAGGGCTGCTCCAGAGACTGTGAGCTGTACAGCTGTCTAAGACCGCGTTCCAGCCCATGGGGGAGGTGTCTGTCATTACCGTCTTGCGCTAAGGAGACACCCCTAGAGTGTGACCGAAGGCTAGAAACCAGGGACACTTCAAATTCTCAGAGCAAGTAGGCATCACCACGTGACACTGATTACTCTCAGAGGTTTCGTCCTCGGACAAAACCGCCAACTTCTCAGCCAACACTGAAATGGTCTCCTGTGCAATATGCCCAATGGTATGATGTTGGCTGCTGCTGCCATAAGCTCCAATAATCTTCCATAGAGACTGGAGGGGATGCCAAGATCCAGCTTTATCTTGCTCAATGTTGTTAGCATTGACCCTATGCATGTTGGGCATAGAAACACCCTCATCCTTATAACCCCTAGAAAAGTTGTCCACTGCACTGGAGAAAGCATACACTTCTGAGGTTCAACCTGCGCCCCAAGCTCTTCATGTGGGCGAGAACATCATCTCTATGTTCTTGAGTTCCATGGATCATGCTAGAATTAACCAGTCGTCCAGGTAGTTTCATACATGGATGCCCTGGAGTCACAACGGAGCCAGAATGACATCCATGCACTTTGTGAAGGTGCGAGAGGACAAAGCTAGCCCAAAGGGAAGAACCTGATCTTTGTATGGGTCTCCTCCAATGCAAACCCCAGGAAGTTCCTGTGACAGGGCGATATTTCTATGTGGAAATATGCACCTTTTAGATCTATCATCACAAACCAGTCCTCAAACTGAATCTGAACGATAAGTTTGGGGGTCAGCATCTTGAACCGGAGTACAGTTCAGAGGATGCAGATCTAAAATTGGCCGCATACTCCTATTTTTTGTGGACCAGGAAATAACAGCTGTAAAAACCTTCCTCCCTCAGGGAACGGGGTACATGTTCTATGGCCCCTTTGTCCAAGAGGCATCTTTCTTCCTGTGTTAACATCAGGCTCTGGTCTGTGCTGACTACTGTGGTGAGCACATCTCTGAACTACACCCCTTGGCTAGGGGAGGCCCTACAGAAGCACTGGGGGCTAACTGCCCTAACAAGCTCATGTCCCCTGATACGTCCATCCACAGCCCTTCAGGACTGCTCCTCTTTGTCTGCTTGGCCTTTAAGACCATTCTCATATCAGGCTTAGTAGCAGGCCGCGACTGTGGCCGCCTGGTTCCCCTGCCTGTCTGTAGGGGTTGGCAGGCTGCCATACTTGCCTTCTGTGTTTCCCTTGCACTAGCGCTGAACTCGACACAACAGCGAAGGAACTGGCTGAATGCTGCCGTATGTCGAGCTGACTCAGCAGGTCTGCTTGGTAGGCCTGCAACACTGTCATTGTCTGTAGTGACCCACAAGCAAGACCCACATCTGTATAGGCTTTGCCCACCAATGCCATGGTGGCTTGGATGTCAAAGCCGGCCCCCTAAATTGCCTGCCGTCGATGGAGAGAGGTAGTTCACAAGCGCCTTCTCCATCTTCAGCATAGCTAAATAGCCCTGCCACTTATTCCTCACAATGGCTGAATAATCCAACATTTTTAGCATGCCCTTCTGACTCCTCGGAGTCAGAGACGAATTATTATTATTTTTTTATTTCGCTTTCCATAGTGGAAGGAGTCGCCACGACACTAGCTGAAAAATCCAGTGGAGAGCTGGACCCGGAAGACAGAGCAAGCGATAGAGCATCGCTCATCTCTGGCCCCTCTTCCAGATCCATATGAGATCCCCCAGACCTGAGAAGGCTAGCTGCCTCGGCAGCAGCTGGCCCAGATCCGTGAGGCTCTGAAATCCAACTCGCTTCGGCTTCTGAGAAGAGACGGCGTGGTTCACACGTGCCATATATACATCACGCGACGTGCTTAATTGCTACGTCACCTGATCACGGCAGGCCTATAAATAGGCATGATTTTACACAAGCTTCAGAAGCCGGTCGTGCGCAAGGGCGCTCCACATAGTGTTATTCTAAACACAACGTTCCCTTTGAAAGGGAACTAATGTTTTGGAATCTAAAATAATTTTTGTAAATAATAATCTAGAAGTCATAAAATAAAAAAAATCTAAGTTATACTGTACTAAAAATATAGGGTGTCTAAAACTTTTGCACAGTATTGTAAATATTTAAAAAAATGTGATAAATAAGAACACAGAAAATAATAATTAATAAAATTGAAGTAATTAAATAATATGATTACTTAATATATCAAAGTCAATTATTATTATTATTATTATTATTATTATTATTATTATTATTATTATGTAGAACCCAGTGTGTATGAGTGTGAACAAAAAGACTTCTGGGCTCACTTGTATTTCAAAGAAACAAACCTAAGTACAGCATAAGACATAGGTGAGATTAATCATGCTCAACCAAGCCCCTGTTGCCATAAATAATATTGATAATACAATAAAAATGTTGCTGATTGTGATTATGATTAATTTTGCTTTGTTAGTCCCTAATTGTGTCTCTATTTAATCATTTAAAACACATCCAATTCAAATACAAATAAAACAGAACAAGCACACCTGATGCCCCTTCACCACAGTAACTGAAATTAATTTATTTATGAAATTTTTTCAACATTATTAACATTGTCATTAAATGGCAGAATTTTAATTTAGTAATTGATCAGAGAAGAAAAAAAAAGATTTTAGTAAGCCTGTAATGGTGATTATGCATTTGTACAATGAGCCGGCATTTCATTTAGAAAGGAATTTAAAAAATTAAAGTTGTTATTATGAGATATTATGACTTGATCAAATATTTCTGCTGGAAATAGCAAACGCACAGTAATAATAATAATAATAATAATAATAATAATAATAATAATAACAATAACAACAACAATGAGTCTTAATCAATTAACAATTAATAATAGTCTTAATCAATTCACAGTTTGTGACTTTTAACCTCTACCTCCAGAGTTTTAACATTTAACACCTCATTTCATATACACACTCATTGCCTATGTGCAGTGTGCAGCGTATCAAGAGTAAAACTCACATTGATAGTGTTGAAACAGAAATGAATGGTTATCAGCAAATTGTGCTGGAACATGGCCACATTTTTATTTCCCTTGTCTCTGAAATGACAAACGCTTCCTCACACTGCTGCTGTCAGATGTGATTTATTCACATTTAACACCAACGTCCTCACAGAGGATCTGTAATGAGAAAAAACTGAAGTGAAAGTTAAGAATATGGGTCATAAATTATGCAAATTAACGAAGGAACAGGACTTAATGTAAAGAACTCTGACACAGTGAAAGACAAATCAGTTCTACAGGTTGAATTTTCCTGTAAAAGAAGAGAGAGAAATAAAATTGCGGGTTAGCTTAAAATATCTTTAATTTTTTTTTATTATTAGTTTTTTTATTTAATTTTTTTTTTACACACGCTGCTTTTGTATTCTGATTGGTTAGAGGATTTTATGCTTTTTGTACTAAGATCAGGAACTTAAAAAGACCAAAACATAAAAATGCATAAAACAAAATTACATCATTCTTTTGTAAATTACAAAAAAAATATATATATATTGTAGGTAAATAACTGGTGAAAAACACTTGGGGACATGCTGTTTAAAGAAAATAATCAACTTAATAATGAAAACATCATCAAGTAACTGCTTTATCACAAAACCCTGTCATTCAGTATTTTATGATAACAGAATGCCCCATCAAATCAAGTTGAATTTTGATGTGAACTGACATGATACTGTCATGATTTCCCCTCAAGCTTGCGCTGCCGTATTGCAGCGTGCTCGGAAACCCGAAGTGCGAGCCCCTTGTGCAAGCTCTTAGCCAACGCATACTTTTGGGTCTTCAGTGACATTGATTTTGTTTACCTTGGACACGTGCTTTTGTTATGGTTTATGTCCTGTCTCCGCCCCGTACTGTCATTGGTTGTTTCCCATATGTGTGTCATTACTGTTTTCAGCTGTCTTGTTTCACCCCGATTACATTTGTCATTTAAACCCCTCGTGTCTCTTTGTACTTTGCGTAGTATTGAGTGTTATCTCCTTACCAAGTGGTTGTTCCTTTTTCTCGTTTTGATTCATGTTCATTGACCTTGTTTCTCGTTCTTGATACTAGCCTTGCCCAGTTTATGCCTGGTTGTAGATTGCCTGACCCATTGCCTGTTTTTGACCACACTCTTGTCTCATGATTTGGATTTTTCTGCCTGCCTCTATCAAATGAAAGTCTTTAACTGCACTTGCATCCGTCCTAACCTCCATTATGTAGAATACGTTAGAAATACACAGTTTGCTCATCAGATGCTGTCGTTTCTAACATGTATTTGCTAACAACACTACTAACTTTGCTATGCTAATCAGAAGTTATTAGCTATGTAATTAGCATGATTCCACTGATGTTAAAAGATGATTTAAAAGGGTAGAATAATAATCAAAATGCTAACGGTACTAATCATAACTGGATGCCATAAGTGTTTTGCTAATTGTTTCTTAGGCTATTAGTCACCATTTAGCATGTACTCCATTAACAAGAAAAATAAGAATCCAATGAGGTGGGTTCTTTGCGTTTTTTTTTTTTTTTTTGCTTTATTAAAAAAAGCAACTTTAGCATGTTTGCAAACCATAACCAGAAGCTAGGCATTTTGCTAACAATGGCACAACTGTTAGCTAACAACTTAGCTAACAAATGTTGCTAATTAGGAGGAAGTACCCACAAATTGGCATGACTTTATTTGAACAAAGCATTGGTCTATAAGCAGAAATGCTAAGTTATGTAATAGTTTTGGTCCTTATTGCTAAAAACAGCTACAGGTAAACAAATCTTTACTTTTATGAAAAGGAAGACATGAGAAGAAAAAAAATCAATACTAAATTATGTTTCCTTTTCTGATGGATAAAAGTTTAGTTTTAAATACTAGCATAAGCTCTGAATGTTAAATTCAAGCTAAGCAGCCCTGAATGGTAATGAGAGGCTACTTTTGTTTAAAGAAGTGTAATTACTTTTGTTATAAATTTTGATCTAGAATACAAATGTTGCTTAGTTCAAAGAATGATAGTTTAGCTAATGGGTTTGCTAATAATAATTTAATAATTGTGAAAAGTACTGAATTATTAAGACATTTTAAAATATATAGTTGCAATCAAAATTATTCAACCCTCATTTCAAATCAAAAAGAAATCATCAATAATGATTTCTCCAGTTTCAAAATTATTCAACCCCTTCATGGCAAGCATCTTTAGTACTTAGCAGAGCACCCTTTTGCTGTTATGACCTGCTGCAATTGAGACGCATAGCTTCTGGCTGCGTTCCTGAGGAATCTTAGCCCATTCCTCATGAGCAATGGGCCCCAGTTCAGTAATATTCTTGGGGTTGCATGGTGCAACCGCCTACTTCAAATCCCACCAGAGATTTTCTATGGGGTTCAAGTCAGGTGACTGCGATGGCCCTGTAGGACATCTTCTGCACCAAAGCCTTGGTGGAATTTGAGGTATGCTTGGGATCATTGTCCTGTTGGAAGGTCCAATGATGCCCAAGCTTCAGCTTCCTTATAGACGGCATGACGTTTTCTCCAAGGATTTCCTGATACTCCAATGGATCCATCTTGCCTTCCACACGCTGCAGGTTTCCAGAGGATGCAAAGCAGCCCCAGAGCATCACCGAGCCACCACCATGCTTGACTGTTGGCAGAGTGTTCTTTCTTCATTTTCTTTCATTGTGCCACAGAACAGAATCCCAAAATTTCTGTGGCTTATTTATATGATTTTGAACCAAACTTAGCCAGTGCTTTTGGGTCAGAAGTGGTGTACGTCTGCGTTTGGATGTGATTAGTTGATTAGTTGCATCAGGTGTGCTTGAGACAACACCTGCTTTGCATATTTGTGCTGTTGTGAGGGATTACATTCTGGGGTTGAATAATTTTAAAACTAGAGAAATCATTATAAGTTGAATTTTCAGTTGGATTCGGGGAAGCATTCATTGTGTTGAACTATTTCAATTGCTTTTGTTTGATTTGTTCATTGAAAACAGCTGAAAGTCTGTAAATTTTGACAATAACCCTGATTTGCAGTAGGGCTTAAATAATTTTGATTGCAACTGTAGGTCACAAATGATGTTATTAGAAATTTAAAGTTAAATGCTAACCCATTTTTTAGTCTAAAAAGCCCAAAGCGCATCAAATAAATCTTTATTTCATTCACCCAATGAGGAAAATCACAATTCCAGATGTTTTATTTCTTCTTTACATGCAATCCACAAGACACAAGAAAATAAAATCTTAATCTGTGTCTCATTTTCTGAAGGTTAAGAAGCTAAATTAAAAACATAAGCTTTGCACACGACTCGATTAGCTTTAAGCTAAGTAACACTCCATATAAACCTCTTTGTTTTAGCTAGGAAGCTAGAAACTCTTACATTACATCTGGATTTTCTTTATTTAGCTCAGCGAGTGAAAGAAAATCAATCCCACATGTTTGATTCATTTCTGAGAGGAAACGATGTGTGAGAGAAAATCATAGTCTGTTTCTCATTTCCTGTTGGCTGTGAGCGTGATTAAAAATAAAAACCAGCATAACCTCAGTAAGCAACACCAAATGCAAATAAGATGCTAGTTTTTAAATTTGCTGTGCATAAGAGTTTGTTATATGTGAGGGCTCGAGCAAAGGCCCAGGTGGCCATTTTTCCCCACAGCCACTTCCTGTTTACGTCCAAAAAAATATGCAAAAAAGCCATTAACAAGGCTTCATGGGAATTCATTCAAGGGATTTGTGGGAGAGAAGAAACACAAACTCATCTAGATTTTCTTCCTCACCACAGAAAGCAGGAAATCTAGATTAAATTTTAAAATAAAATGGCAATGTTGAGCAGGAACTGCCATCTGATTTGTTACTGTAACATTTTGGGTGGTAACTATGGATTGATTGATTAAAATGATATTTTGAACAGGAACTGTGTGTGATTCACTACTGTGGCAAATTGGGGCGGGAACTGTGGTCTGTTTGATTACAGTGACTGTGTCTGAATAACCCTGCTACACAGTAGGTGAAAAGCAGTATGCCAAATGAGTAGTATGTCTGAATTGTCAGTATTGAGGATATAGTAGATGAGAAATATCTGGATAACCTACTGCTTCGACAGAAATTCTACAGTATGGAACCACTGGACACTGTGGATACTGTCCTATCCCATAAGGCAAACGGACTGGCATGGAATTGCTGTCAGAATCCACACTACATAGTATCTTTGGATTCTATACATGCACTTATATGTACTGCATCAACAGCCAAGCAGTAGGTATTGAATCTAATGCAGTAAGTACTGTCACAGTATGCATTTTCGGATGTAGCCATAGTGTCATTTTAGGCTTGAGCTGTGTTCTGATTGGTTACAGTGACTGTGGGCAGGAACTGTGGACAGATTGGTTACAGTGACTCTTTGGCAGGAACCGTGGTCTGTGATATTTTGACCAGGAACCTTTTAAAATGTCTTTCATTACTTTGGCATTTTGGCCATAAACTGTGGTCTGATTGGTTACATTGACACTTTGGGCAGAAATTTTGGTTTGATTGGTTACAGTAGCATTTTGTGCATGAACTGCTGAATCATTAACACCTGGTATTGCCAATCACGATACTCTGTGTTGGACGTAATTATTGCAGAACAAAGAAGGAAAAAATAGGTTGTATGTAAATTACAAGAAGAGATTATAAACAAGGATTCCAATATTTGAATCTAGTTTAAGTAGCATTCAGCTTAAAACAAAGCTACATCATCATGTGGTACTGCTGGAAAATGAAATTAAATAATGTTTGTGCCATGACATTTGAGTTCGGATAAATTAAAAAGTCAGTGAATTTCAAAGTGGGTGTTTAGCGGTTAATGTGAAGTTGATGCCTTGCTGACAGACTGCTGAGTCATGGTAGATGTCACAGGAGGAAAATGTCAGAATGAAAAATGGAGCTCAGATTCAAACACTCATCTTCAAGCAAGCAGATTTGAGCATGTTTCTGTCCGAGATAACTTATTTGAACAAAAAAATGCTAATTTGCTAAAATGAACAGCAGTTGATAGCCACTGAGTAGGAAATGCTAAAAGATAAAAAGCAGGGTAATTTCATTGGTAGGGTAGCATTTAACGTGATGATTTAGCCAACACTTAGAATGATACTATTTACACACTGGTATTAAACAAATTTGAACACCAGTGTGTTTGTAATAATTACAGTTTATCTGTTTTCGGTCATTTTAAAAGACATGGAAATGCTAGGAAATTCTGCTAAGAACACAGAATAGCTAAGATTAGCATAAGGCTAGAACAAATATAAAGTTTAGTAGCAGCATGTATACATCAATAAGCCATGACACATTTGTATGACCCAAAGATAGAGTTTGCTCTCCTTTTTTCCTTCTTCAACCAAAAATAATTCTATTAATAACAATACACACCAGTGATATTCTTAACAAAAGCAGGAAGGAAATTTGAATAAGTTAACTTAAGTCAAAGCTCCCTGTCTTTAATTAGCCCTTTGATTGCAGTGATTGAAAGCTAACAGATTAGCATGGTGGATTTAATGTAGTGTGTGTGTTTTTTCCCCACCAGATTTAGAGTTGTCATAAAATGCTAAGCAGTTGCTGATGCTAGGATGACAATTAGCATAAATGTCTATCCAATGATGTGGACATTTTGCTAACAGCTGAATGTTAGTAGCCAATTAGCTTTTTTAAGCATGATTGCATTTGCATGATGCGAAATAAAACCAGAAGTGAATCTGAATGCCAATGTGTTTATTTTTAATTGAACAAAAGGTTATTTTGGAGGGATTTTTAAGGAGTAATTTGAACAATAGGAAGTCACCAATTCACATTAAACAACCAAACAACAAAAAAAACTGAACACGAATTAACCATGCACCAGCCATGTCACAGCAAACCAGTGACTACATTTCCCATACTGCACTGCAGCCTACAAAACATGGCCACCATGGACTGCAATTCCCAGAACACTCACACTCACTCTCATCACACACACCTGCATCCTATTCATATCATTCACAACCACACTATATAAGAGACTTTTTGGAATACTATGACCTTGCAAAGTATTATGTTCAATTGCTTACTCTCTGTAAGCCTTACCTAGTGTTTGCTTTACTGATCATGGACTTTGTTTACCCTGTTGACCTCAATTCTCTGTTCTGCCTAGTTTAGCCTGATCATTTGACCCTAGCCTGCCTTGGACTTTGTTTTCTGCCTGATCTGATATCATTTGCTTAAACTGCCATACCTGCACTTGCTTTTGTATTGCACCTACGTTACCTGACAGAAGTCTCTTATATAGTGCGGTTGTGAATGCTGTGAATAGGATACAGGTGTGCATGATTAGAGTGAGCGTGAGTGTTCTGTCTGTGTGTGAGTCTGTGTGTGAGTGTTCTGGGAATTGCAGTCCATGGTGGTCATGCTTGTAGGCCGCAGAGCAGTATGGGAAATGTAGTCACTGGTTTGCTGTGCTATGACAGCACCACAATGTATGCAGATGTTTATGTAAGTTATTAGTTGAATACAATATTTTTATTTCTTCCATCAATTTTGCTAACAGTACAACTGAATTCAATGGTAAAAGCTTAGCAAAAGAACGAGTTGTTTTTTGACGCCAATGTGGTTGTGGTTTTTCCATTTAACCCTTTACTGCATGATGTTGCCATATGGCAACAATTAATTTATTTCATATTTTTGATAGGCAATAATACAAAACTACTATCTTAAATTTTTCAATATTTAGGCAAAACTAATTTAAAGGAAAATAAGTAAACACTATCTGAGATAAATGAACATTTATTTTTTGTTATTTAAACAAGTTTATATATTTTGAGAATTCTGGTAAATGGTAAAATGTAATTGTTGCCATATGGTATATAGTATATTTACATTTTTCAGATTCAAAGTAAGAAAAACTGTTGTATTTTTGGACATTTTGCAATTGCACCTTATTTTCTCAACTTTATGTTTCAAGAGAAATAATTAAGAATTCAAGAGAAAGAATGAAAAATATACTTCACCCAAAATATGTTTGGATGTAATTTTTCTATGCATTTTGAGCGAGTAAATCCATCCACATACTTTTTCAACTGTAATTGCTTTCTAGAAGATATACATTTAAGAAACATTTCATAGTCTGGAAAATGTAATCATTTTGTTAGTTTTTACTTTATGATCATTTTTAATTACTTGAGCAAATTTATTTGTTCATTCATTCTAAAAAAAATAAATTAATGTAAATGTAATCATTCACGTAGTCAATTAGAATAATACAGAGTGATAAACAAAAACAGGATGTGGATATTAGTACTAGAGTCTTTGCAGAAACTAGCCGTAGACTACAATGCATGAGGTTCAAGAGTTTCAAACAGTGCTATATTATATTGAACTTAACTAACCAACCAATCAAACAAATAAATATATATTAGCATGATGATATTTATTACTTCAGTATTCATAAAAAGCAGGAGTTGAAATGTAACAGTGTAATAAAATTAATTGCTCATTAAGTTTTTTTTTCCCCCATGGAACTTTTGAAGCAATTTAACAAAAAGAAATAAAGATTTGAAAGCCAATAGCAAATGCAACACCATTACACCCTTTACAAAAAACAGGTTTTTAGTTTATTTAATAGTACAAACAAAATCTGTTGCTTTGTTTACAATATACAATCGTTACAATTTTGTTTGCCATGTAACTTTGTTAGGTAGATTTTAAGACAAATCGTGTAATATATATATATATATATATATATATATATATATATATATATAGTACCTTCCACTAATATTGGCACCCTTGGTAAATATGAGCAAAGAAGGCTGTGAAAATGTGTCTTTATTGCTTAATGTTTTCATCGTTTGTTCAAAAATTTAACTCATGAATATCAACAATTGCAAATAGAACACAGGTTTATCAAAAAGAAATATGTTTGTTAAATATAGGTGTGCAACAATTATTGGCACCCTTTTAGTCAATATTTTGTGCTACCTTCCTTTGCCAAGTTTACAGCTCTGAGACTTATCCTATAATGCCTTATGAGGTAGGAGAATACATGGAAGCATCTGAGACCATTCCTCCATACAGAATATCTCCAGATCCTTCAAATTTTCACGTCCACACTGGTGGACTCTTCACTTCACCCCACATGGGTTTCAAGTCAGGGGACTGGGATGGCCATGGAAGGACCTTGATTTTGTGGTCTGTAAACCATTTTTGTCCATGATGCAATGTATCCTAATAAAATGTGCAGGTCATCTGCAGAAAAATAGCCCCAAAACATTAAAGAGCCACCACCATATTTAACCATGGGCATGAGGTACTTTTCCATATGGTTACCTCTCTGTGTGCACCAAAACTACCTCTGGTATTTATTGCTGAAAAGCTCTATTTTGGTTTCATCTGACCATAGAACCCGATCCCATTTGAAGTTCCATTAGTGTCTGGCAAACTGAAGAGACTTGAGTTTGTTTTAGGATGAGAGTAGAAGTTTTTTTTTTCTTGAAACCCAAAAAACTTGCTGAAGGATGTGACTTCGGATTGTAGTTTTGTACACTTTATGACCCCAAGACTCAACTAACTTCTGCAATTCTCCAGCTGTGATCCTTGGAGATTTTTTGGTCACTTGAACCATCCTCTTCACAGTGCGTTGAGACAATATAGACACACGTCCAATTCGAGGTTGATTCATATCATTTCCAATTGACTGGAACTTAATTATTGCAGTGATGGTGAAAATGGGCATTTTCAGTGCTTGTACTATTTTCTTATAGCCACTTCCCATTTTGTGAAGCTCAACAACTTTTGTTGCATATCACAACTATATTCCTTGGTCTTCCACATTATGAATGACTAAGGTAATTTGGCCTATGTGTTACCTGATATTTATATCCCTGTGAAACAGGAAGTCATAGTTGAAGAATTTCCTGGTCCTAGTCACTCAGGTGTACTAAAAAAATGTAAAATATCAATGGGAATATAGCTCAAATATATATTTCTCATATGAATTCATAGGGGTGCAAATAATTGTTGCACACCTATAGTTAACAAAGATATATATTTTTTTAATACACCTGTGTTGTGTTTGCACTTGTTTGATATCTATGAGTGCAGAGAATGTTTGTGAATTTTCTTTAACGAATTTAACACAGCCTTCTTTGCTCAATTTTCTCATATTTACCAAGGGTGCCAATATTAGTGGAGGACACTGTACTGTATGTATGTATGTGTGTATATATACAGTATCTCACAAAAGTTAGTACACCCACATTTTTGTAAATATTTGATTATATCTTTTAAAATGACAACACTGAAGAAATGCCACTTTGCTACAATGTAAAGTAGTGAATGTACAGCTTGTATAACAGTGTAAATTTGCTGTCCCCTCAAAATAACTCAACACACAGCCATTAATGTCTAAACCGCTGGCAACAAAAGTGAGTACACCCCTAAGTGAAAATGTCCAAATTGGGCCCAATTAGCCATTTTCCCTCCCCGGTGTCATGTGACTTAGTGTTAGAAGGTCTCAGGTGTGAATGGGGAGCAGGTGTGTAAAATTTCGTGTCATCGCTCTCACACTCCCTCATAGTGGTCACTGGAAGTTCAACATGGGACCTCATGGCAAAGAACTCCCTGAGGATCTGAAAAAAAGAATTGTTGCTCTACATAAAGATAGCCTAGGCTATAAGAAGATTGCCAAGACCCTGACACTGAGCTGCAGCACGGTGGCCAAGACCATACAGCGGTTTAACAGGACAGGTTCCACTCAGAACAGGCCTTGCCATGGTCGCCCAAAGAAATTGAGTGCATGTACTCAGCGTCATATCCAGAGGTTGTCTTTGGGAAACAGACGTATGAGTGCTGCCAGCATTGCTGCAGAGATTGAAGGGGTGGGGAGTCAGCCTGTCAGTGCTCAGACCATATGCCGCACACTGCATCAAACTGTTCTGCAGAAGGAAGTCTCTTCTAAAGATGATGCACAAGAAAGCCTGCAAACAGTTTGCTGAAGACAAGCAGAGTAAGGACATGGATTACTGGAACCATGTCCTGTGGTCTGATGAGACCAAGAAAAACTTATTTGGTTCATATGGTGTCAAGCGTGTCTGGCGGCAACCAGGTGAGGAGTACAAGACAAGTGTGTCTTGCCTACAGTCAAGCATAGTGGTAGGAGAGTCATGGTCTGGGGCTGCATGAGTGCTGCCGGCACTGTGGAGCTACAGTTCATTGAGGGAACCATGAATGCCAACATGTACTGTGACATACTGAAGCAGAGCATGATCCCCACCCTTCAGAGACTGGGACGCAGGGCAGTATTCCAGCATGATAATGAACCCAAACACACCTCCAAGATGACCACTGCCTTGCTAAAGAAGCTGAGGGTGAAGGTGATGGACTAAACCCTATTGAGCATCTGTGGGGCATCCTCAAACAGAAGGTGGAGGAGCACAAGGTCTCTAACATCCACCAGCTCCGTGATGTCATCATGGAGGAGTGGAAGAGGACTCCAGTGGCAACCTGTGAAGCTCTGGTGAACTCCATGCCCAGGAGGGAAAATAATGGTGGCCACACAAAATATTGACACTTTGGGCCAAATTTGGACATTTTCACTTAGGGGTGTGCTCACTTTTGTTGCCAGTGGTTTAGACATTAATGGCTGTGTGTTGAATTATTTTGAGGGGACAGCAAATTTACACTGTTATACAAGCTGTACACCCACTACTTTACACTGTAGCAAAGTGTCATTTTTTCAGTGTTGTCACATTAAAAGTTATAATCAAATATTTACAAAAATGTGAGGGTTGTACTCACTTTTGTGAGATACTGTATATATCTGTATGTGTGTTTGTGTGTGTTTGTGTGTGTGGCCACATACTTGTAATAACTTGCACTGTGTCAGATTATGCTTTTGACAATAAGTATTGGCACATAGTAGATTATACAAACAGCTGAGGAAATCTTGGCACACACAACAACACATGCATGCATATACAAATTTTTATACAGTCATGCATGAGCACACTCACACTCAACACGTTTAACACATACACAAATGCACATGCATGCATGAAAATATAAGCATGCCCACACTGCTGCTCTGAGCATAAACACGTGCATGTGCACACACTCATGCAACACATTCTTTCGTTTAACCTGTTAAAGAGCACCTGTTTTCCTTCAGAGAAAACACACTGTACACCTTGCAAAAACATGGTGTGTGTGTGTGTGCGTGTGGGTGTGTGTGTGGGTGTGTGTGGCTCAGGTGGTAGGGCGGGTTTCCCACTAATCAGGGTTTGGGGTTCAATTCCAGGCCCACATGATGCCAAACTGTCCTTGGGCAAGACACTGAACCCCAAGTTGCTCCCAATGGCAGGCTAGCACCTTGCATGGCAGCTCTGCTGTGTGTGTGAGTGAATGGGTGAATGAGACACCGTGTAAAGTGCTTTGTAAAACTGTTAATATATTACATATACTGGGGAAAATAAGTATTGGACACATCAACATTTTTTCAGTAAATATATTTCCAATGAGGCTATTCACATGAAATTTTCACCAGACATAAGTATTAACTCAAGATATCTGAAAATATAAATAATTCACAACATTAAAGTCCTTAAATAAAGTTATGTGTAATAAAGTGGAATGACACAGGAAAAAAGTATTGAACATGCTTTTCAAGAAAAAGAGCTTTTTTAAGAAAAAGCAGGTCTCCAAGGCAAGGTAAGATAAGGAACCAGTTGAAATCCGTAAGTAATTATACCCCTTATCTGTGCAAATTAATATCAGCTGAGTTAGTAAATTGATGAAAAGAGAGCAAAAAGCTCTCCCAAGACTTTTGCAAAGTTATTGTTGCGAAACATATCGATGGAATCGGATACAGACATATTTCAAAACTTCTGAATCCTCCAGTAAGCATAAGAATCAGAAGAGTAGCCCAAGAGCCAAGGACTACTTAGAAAGAGCTCCAGAAAAACTTCGAGGCAGGAGGTACCCTCATCACAGAGAAAACGATAGGCAATGCACTCCACTGCTCGTGCTCACCCTTCAAGACTCCATTACTAAAGGAAAGGCATGCTCGTTTAAAGTTTGTTACAACTCATTTGGAAAAGCCTATGAAATACTGGGAGAGTGTAGTCTGGTCAGACGAGAGCAAAATTGAACTTTTTGGCTGTTGTACTACATACCATGTTTGGAGAAGAAATGGCACTGCACATCACCCTTAAAACACTATACCAACAGTGAAGTTTGGAGGTGGAAGCATCATGGTGTCGGATAGTTTTTCATCGCATGGTACTGGCAGACTTCATTAAAGGAATGATGAATGGATTTCTTTATCAGGAGATTCTTGAGATGAATCTGCTGCCATCCCCCAGGATGATGAAAATGAGATGTAGGTGGACCTTCCAGCAGGACAACGATCCAAAGCATACAGCAAAGGAAACTCTCAATTGGTTTCAGAGAAAAAAAATCAAGGTGTTAGAATGGCCCAGTCAATCACCTGACTTGAATCCAATTGACCAAGATTAGTCATTGACAATTAGTCATAGATCATTATGTAGGTCTGTGTACGGTATTCAGAACAATGCTTTGGTCTGAAATGGTAATCTTGATCATTGAAATTGGCCTTATGGATATTCCCAATTATCCAGCTCGTAGGAAGTGGATGGAACACCATAGTGTGACATATCCAGAGTTTCAAATATACAGTATGTCAAATAAGGTTATTGAAATGTGTATATACTGAAATGAAAATTTAAGGCATTCAGCTGCATCTTGCTGTTTTTTTTCTTTTCTTGCTAGCAGTTCCACTCCTGGCCATCTAGAACATGTGAAATATACAAGTAAAGCTCCTGCACCAGACAGAGGTGTTCTTAAAGAATCAGGAGGAGCCTGGAGGCTTAAGCCCTTTCCCTGGAAGACAAGAGCGAGCTGTATGTCTTTTCTCTGGATCTGAGGCTCAAATCATGCTATTTAAAGGAAAAAGGAATCTATAAAAGGATTGAGTGAGCAAAACAGAAAAATATAAGTAGGTGATGGAAACAGGAATATAAAAAAACAGAAGAAAAAAATAATGAGAAGAAAAGAAACAAAGAAAATATTGTAGCAAAAGAGAAAAGAAATAGAAATAGAATTTTCTAGAAATTTTCTAAATTGTTCTAGAAATAGAAACAGAATAAAAATGGGGAAAAATAGAAAATAAGACAAAAATAAAGAAAGAATGCAGAAAAAAGATGGAGGGAGAAAAATATATAAAGAAGAGGGGGGAGTGAGTAAGAAAAAAGAAAAAAGGAATGAAAAAGAAAGAAACAAACAAACAGAATTTCTAAAAAAAAAAAAACAGAAAAAGCAAAAATGGAAAATAATATAGAAATTAAGGCATAGAAGGCATAGAAGGCATAGAAATTAAGAGAAGAAAAGTATCAAAAAAAAAATATATATATATATATATATATATATATATATATATATATATATATATATATATATATATTGAGCCAGAAAAAAAGAAATAAAAAGGAAGGAACACAACATTTATTTTATAACAAGCCCTTGATCCATTCTTTTCCTACTTACTGATCATTAAAGAAGGTGGGCGGAGCTTCACAGAACAGTATCCACTGGGGTGTGTGAAGAGAAAAGTGTACAGCTTAATGAGGCAATAATACATCAATGGAAGGCTTCTGTTTAATTATTAAACACACAGGACATGTCCAATTTTGTCTGGTTTTATCTCCAACGGCTCTAAATATTTAATATCGCACATCCACCAAACGCCAGCAAGATCTAAAACCCTAACGAGCTCCTCTTTATCTTGCTGAAAATGGCTGCATCGTTGTTTTATTCACGAAGCTAATCTTGGGATCTCACGCTGAATTGGAGTTGAGACTGATCGAGCTGAACATGAAGCATTATCCAACAACAATTATTCCAATTATTCCAGACACATTAATTTTTTTTTAATGCAAATTGGTTATTAGGACAATGCTTCAGGTTTATGAGAATATCTTATTAATAGCTTTTTAAAAACCTATACAGGCCACATCCACAAGCAACACACCCATACTGAGGTATCAACATGTATGGTAGCCGTAGCATTTACTGCACTTTCCTGCCTTTTTAGAACAAGAGCAAAATTCTCCAATAAATCGAAAAAATATAATTGTAACACAGATGAGCCAGACATGCAGTTAGGATCTGTGGTTTAAAGGCACAATTCTAAATAACAATGGAGCAATACCAATCTGGGACATGCATAGAATAATCACAGATTCCACCAGGTTCAAAACAGATTCCAAGAGGTAAAGTCACAAACACAAGCATGGACATGCACAAGTGATTAGATATGCAAACAAATTCAGAGAGCAATCAAAAGAGGTATCAAGACAGTACTAGACAGGATCATAAACAGTATAGCAAGCAAGATAAATCAATTGATCACAACTCACACAATTGACCTGGCAAATGGTAAAGCTTTGCAATTAGATTACATGTCCTTGTGTTTTACATAGATTGGAAGTGGGTTGGGGGGATTGGCCACTAGTGGCTTGGCTGTGAATTGTCCGTAAGAGTCATTACAGGGTGTCGCTATATGGAAGCTGGGAAATATGGAACAGGCAATTTATTAAGATGGGCAGAGTTATAGTTTGCAGGATAAAGGGTTGATTTGTTCAACAGTTAAATGGGCCTGATTGACTGGACCATTCTAACGCCTTGATATTTTTTCTCTGAAACCAATTGAAAGGTTCCTATGCTGTATGCTTTGGATCGTTATCCTGCTGGAAGGTAAACCCGTGTCTCATCTATATCATCCTCGTGGATGGCAGCAGATTCTTCTCAAGAATCTCCAGTTAAAGGGCTCCATTCATTGTTCCTTCAATTATATGAAATCTGCCAGTACCATGCGATGAAAAACAGTCCCACACCATGATGCTTCCAGTTCCATACTTCACTATTAGTATAGTTTTTTGAGGGTGATGTGCAGTGCCGTTCCTCCTCCAAACATGGTGTGTAGTACGACATGCAAAAAGTTAAATTTTGCTCTCACCTGACCAGACTACACTCTCCCAGTATTTCATAGGCTTGTCCAAATGAGTTGTAGTAAACTTTAAACAAGCTTTGACATTCCTTTTCTTTAATAATTGAGTCTTGAGGGGTGAGCGTGAGCAGAGGAGTGCATTGCCTATTGTTTTCTCTGTGACGATGGCACCTCCTGCCTCCAAGTGTTTCTGTAGCTCCTTCCGAGTGATCCTTGGCTCTTGGGCTACTCTTCTGACTATTCTTCTGACTCCCTGGTCAGAAATCTTGCGAGGAGCTCCTGTGCGTGACTGGTTGATGATGAAGTGATGTTGCTTCCACTTGCGCATAATGGCCCCAATGGTGCCTACTGAAAGATTCAGAAATTTTAAAATATGTCTGTATCCGATGCCATCAATATGTTTTGCAACAATAAGGTTCCGAAGATCTTGGGAGAGCCCTTTGCTTTTACCCGTCATGAGATGTTTCTTGCGTGCCACCTTGGTAATGAAAAGCCTTTTACAGACCATAAATATTCTAACCCAACTGGTATAAATTTGCACAGATATGTGGTATAATTACTTACGGATTCAGCTGGTTCCTTGCCTTGCCTTGGAAAACTGCTTTTTCTTAGTGTGTTCAATACTGTTTTCCTGTGTCATTCCACTTTATTACACATAACTTTATTTAAGGACTTTAATGTTGTGCATTCTTTATATTTCCAGATTTCTTGAGTTAATACTTAAGTCTGGTGAAAATGTCATGTGAATAGCCTCATTGGAAATATATTTGCTGAAAAAATGTTGACACATCCAATACTTATTTCCCCCAGTGTATGTAGTATATTAGCAGTTCTACAAACCATTTTAAACTGTATCTCATTCACCCATTCACTCACACACCAATGACAGCAGAGCTGCCTAGCAAGGTGCTAGCCTGCCATTAGGACCAACTTGGGGTTCATTGTCTTGCCCAAGGACACATTGGCATCATGTCGGCCTGGAATCAAACCCCCAACCCTGCGATTAGTGGAAAACTCTCTCTACCACCTGAGCCACAGCCATGTCTGCTTATTTCTATTTATCCAGTTGTCTATGGCTGGTTCCCCTGGACCATACATGGAGATGAGGCTGGTACCTTAACACACAGGAAGGGAGTGAGACCTGTGGATGAATGGATCAGGGAGTTCTGAGCATTATCTATCCAGGGTAGTTACCAGCATCAATCTCATAGGAACTTTCCAATTTCTTGGTTCAGATGTTCTGTTTATCTATTGGACTGGGGGTGTTAACCTGAAACAGACTGATATTGATATTAAGCATGTGCAAAAGTCATGCCAAATATGTGAAATAAACTGAACCATAACACTATGGGGAGAGCCTCTCGCACGTGACCGGCATCTGAAGCTTGTGTAAAATCTTACCTATTTATAGGCCTGCCATGATCAGGTGACGTGGCAATTAAGCGCGTTCCATTATATAAATATGGCACCTGTGAACCGCACCATCAACCTTTATTATCTTCAGGGAAAGACTGCATGTCAGTTGTTTGTGTAAAGAAACAAAAAGACGCTTCATTTCTTCGCTATCTTTTCTCAAAATCTCAGAAGTTTTCTATCCCTTTAAAAAAAGAGAAAAAAAAATAAAAAAAGGAATGAGCAAGAGAGAAAATATGAGTGAGAGAATTCAAGAAGTGTGTTACGGCTTGCTCCCGTTTCATCACGGGGAATAGTGCACACTTTCTGGGTGAAGTGTCTAGATATGTAGCATGCGATGGCAGCCGCGAGAGGCTGCGCATGGTAATGCCTACATTAAGCAGCTTAGCTCATGACTCGCGCTCTTTTCGGAAGCCGAAGCGAGTTGGGTTTCAGAGCCTCGCGGATCTGGGCCGGCCGCTGCCGAGGCAGCTGGCCGTCTCAGTTTCGGGGGATTTCTTATGGATCCGGAAGAGGAGCCGGAGACGAGCGCTGCTCTATCTCTTGCTCTGTCTTCCGGGTTCGGCTCTCCGCTGGATTTTGGAGCTCGGGTCGCGACTCCGGTAATTAGGGGGGCCGGCTTTGCCATCCAATCCACCATGTAAGGCTACTGTGGCATTGGTGGGCAAGGCCTATGCAGTAGTAGTCTTGCTTGTGGGTCACTGCAGACAATGGCAGTGTTGCAGGCCTAACAAACAGACCTGCTGAGTGAGCTCGACATATGGCGGCATTCAGCCAGTTCCTTCCCTGTTGTCTCGAGTTCACCTGGGCATCCACGAGTAGAGCCCAAGCCAGTACTAGTGCGAGGGAGACCCAGAAGGCGAGTATGGCAGCCCGCCAACCCTCACAGACAGCCAGGGGAACTGGGCGGCCACAGTCGCGGCCTGCTACTAGGCCTGATCTGAGAATGGTCATAAAGGCCAAGCAGGCAAAGAAGAGTGGTCCTGAAGGGCCATGGAGGGACGTATCAGGGGACATGAGGTTGTTAGGGCAGTTAGCCCCCAGTGCTACTGTAGGGCCAAGGTAGCCAAGGCCGTCCCAAGTTTTCAGTATTCTAAGGTCGGCGAGCTGTCACAGGGCAACGAAAATCTGATGCTTTCCCTCCAATAGAATGTGGAATAGTTAACGTCACTAGAGGACCATCTGGCAGCGTTGAAACTACTGCCAAATGTGTCTCTATGGGTTTTGTCTACCGTAGTAAAGGGTTACTGGGTCCAGTTCACAGCTCGACCCCCCCCTGGTTCAGAGGTGTGCTCACCACAGTAGTCAGTACAGACCAGAGCCCGACGTTAGCGTAGGAAGTAAGATCCCTCTTGGATAAAGGGGCCATAGAACATGTACCCCGTTCCCCGAGGGAGGAAGGTTTTCACAGCCGTTATTTCCTGGTCCGCAAAAAATAGGAGTATGCGGCCAATTTTAGATCTGCGTCATCTGAACTGTACTTTTCGGACATACAGGTTCAAGATGCTGATGCCCAAACTTATCGTTCCACAGATTCAGTTTGAGGACTGGTTTGTGACGATAGATCTAAAAAAAGGAGCATATTTCCACATAGAAATATCGCTAGATTTATCCCCTCGCACCTTCACAAAGTGCATGGATGTCACTCTTACTCCAATGTGACTCCAGGGCGTCCGTGTACTAAACTACCTGGATGACTGGTTAATTCTAGCACGATCCAGGGAACTGGCGGTTCAACATCGAGATGTTGTTCTCGCCCACATGAAGATTGAAGGTTGAACGTTAGAAAAGTATGCTTTCCCCAGTGCAGTGGACAACTTTTCTAGGGATTATAAGTATTCTACTACGATGAGGGCGTTTCTATCCCCAACATGCGTAGGGTTAATCCTATCAACACTGAGCAAGATAAAGCTGGATCTTAGGAGACTATTGGTACTTATGGGCCTATTGCACAGGAGACCGTTCAGTGGCGGCTGAGAAGTTGGGGGTTTCGTCCAAGGACGGAACCTCTGAGAATAATCAGTGCCACGCGGTGATGCCTACGTGCTCTGAGAATTTGAGTGTCTCCGGCTTCTAGCCTTGTGTCACACTCTAGGGGTGTCTCCTTAGCGCAAGATGGTAATGACAGACACCTCCCTTACAGGCTGGAGCGTGGTCTTAGACAGCTGTCCAGCTCACGGTCTCTGGTGCGGCCCTCACCTGGAGCAGCATATAAATTGCCTAGGTAGGTCGGCCATATTTCTAGCACTGAAATTCCTTCTTCCTCAATTGAGAGGTCACCATGTGTTTACAGACAACACACCAGTGGTTTCATATATTGACCACCAGGGAGGATTATGTCCGTGCCCCCTGTTCAGGCAGGCGAAACTAATTCATCTCTGCGCAGAAGAAAAGTTTGCCAGTGAGTGCAATGTACATTCTGGGAATATGGGGCAGACATCCTGTTGAGGCAGGGGCTGAGGCCCAGGAATTGGTTGGCTCCATATGTGGTGGAGTCCATATGGCGAGGTTTGGCCAAGTGGAACTGCATGTGTTCGCCTCCAAGGAGACAACACATGGCCCGCTGTGGTTCGCCCTCACTCCTCCTGCACAATTAGGGCTGGACGCCATGGTGCACATGTGGCCGAGGTCACATCTGTACGCATTGTTCCCCCCATCGCTCTGCTCCCACAAGTTCTAGCGAGAGTTCGCCAAGACAGTCTATGTCTGCTGCTAGTAGCACCTTATTGGCGAGCTCGAATATGGTTCTCAGAGATAATATCCCTGCTAGATGGCATTCCTTGGGAGATTCCCATCTGCAGGGATCCACAGTAGACCCAGTGAACTGCGCAATAGCTACAGTCCTGGAGTTCTCACAAGAACATTTCCCAGCAGGATGGGCTCCTTCTACAATCAGGGTTTATGTGGCCGCCATTTCGGCCAGCCAAGCCCCTGTTGATGGAGCCTCTGCGGGGCAACATCCTCTAACTTCGAGGTTTATGCATGGTGTCAGGCTGCTGAGGCCCATCTGCAGGCCTCGCATACTTTCCTGGGACCTTTCTGTTATCCTGGAAGGTCTGTCAGGTGCCCCATTTGAGCCCTTAGAGTGGATCTACTGTCTCAAGCTGGAGGGCTGATTTATCACCCTCAGCCAGAACTATGGAAACTGTGGGTCTGGCCCCTGAGGGGCACCAGCTCATAGATTCTAGTCTCACAACTGAGGTTGTAGAGAGCATATTAAATGCTAGAGCACATCCACGAGGAAAGGCACCTTTTTGTCTTGTGGTGTGAGGAACATCAGCTAGACACAGTGAACTGCGCAATAGCTACAGTCCTGGAGTTCTTACAACAATGTTTCTCAGTGGGGTGTTCTACTTCTACAACCAGGGTTTACATGGCTGCCATTTTGGTCAGCCATGCCCATGTTGATGGAGCCTCTGTGGGGCAACATCCTCTAACTTCGAGGTTCATTCGTGGTGTCAGGCAGCTGAGGCCGGTCTGCAGGCCGCGCATACGTTCCTGGGACCTTTGTGTGGTCCTGGAAGGTCTGTCAGGGGCCCCATTTGAGCCCTTAGTGTCAGCCTCTGAGAAGCTTCTGACTCTAAAAGTAGCTCTTCTGCTGGCCCTGACATCTCTCAAGCGAGTAGGAGATCTACAAGCTCTCTCTGTTGCCCCTTCCTGCTTTGACTTTGCCCCTGGATTAGCTAAGGCCTTCCTGTATCCTATGCCGGATTATATTCCTAAAGTGCCTACATTGGCTGCCCACCCTGTGGTGTTGCAGGCTTTCGGCCCTCCTCCATTCCCCACACCGGAATAAGAGAGAATGCACCTGCTGTGTCCAGTAAGGGCTCTCAGTACTTACATCCACCGCTCCGGCCAGTGGCGTAAGTTGGAGCAGCTGCTGGTCTGCATTGGCGGTGACAGTAGAGGTGATGCTGTATCAAAGCAGCGCATCTCTAATTGGATAGTGGAAGCAATCTCTATTGCTTATGAGGCGCATGGTCTCACTATGCCTTTGGGCATAAGGGCTCATTCCACTAGGGATCCGCGAAGTAGGTATCCTTACAGGATGTGTGTGCTGCTGCAGGGTGGTCTATGCCACACACATTCATTTGTTATTACAGCCTGGATATTCATTCTACCCCGGGCTCAAGTGTCTTGCAGTGACCCTCAAGCTTGGGTCTTTGTGAACAGGCCGTACCCTCGGTATGACGGAGTGGGTATTCTCGTTCCCATAGTGTTATGCTAAAGGCAACGTTAAAGTTCCCTTTGAAAGGGAACGTCTGGGTTACGCATGTAACCCTGTTCCCTGAGAAGGGAACGAGACGTTGCGTAGCTTTGTCATACCAGGCAGGCCTGTGAATTGCGTCTTCGCTTTAGATAATAGAGGCTGATGGCACAGTTCACAGGTGCCATATTTATATCACGTGACGCGCTTAAATGCCCCGGCACCTGATCATGGCAGGCCTATAAATAGGCATCATTTTACACAAGCTTCAGATGCTGGTCACGTGCGACATGCTCCCCATAGTGTTATGGTAAAGGCAACATCTCGTTCCCTACTCAGGGAACAGGGTTACATGCATAACTCGGACATTTCGCCATTCCTTGATAGCAAACAGTTCTCAGTTCCCCACATCATGCTTTCTTTTTGCCTCTGTCAATTTCCTTCAGAAGAAGCCACAAGGGTATAGTTTGGTAGGATCTCCATGACAGTGGGAATAATACTGCCCCCACTCCATTCTGTACCTTGACGATTAACTGGAGAGAGGGGTCACTGTGATGGAGGATGGGTGCAGTGGTAAACTGGTCTTTGGATGTTATAAAGGCTTTTTCTGCTTCTTCTGTCTCTCGTGCTTTTCCTTGAGGAGAGAAGTCAAAGGTGCTGCCAGAGAGCTGAAACCTCAAAGGAACCACTGAAAAAAACTTGGTAAAAGCCAGAAACCATAGCAACTCCTTTGTGGTTTGGGTTGTGACTGGGACATGTCTGCCTCCACCTTGCTCTGGTGCATTTTTACTCCACTCTCATGTAGGATATAGCCCAGATCTGACCCTATTGTAAAATTCACATTTCCCCAATTTTGCACAGAGTTAGTTTTTGGAGAGCTGTGTGTACCTGTTGAATGTATTCTTCAGATGTAAAGAAGATTAGAATGTCATTAACATAGAAGATAACACAGCAATTCAGGACCTCTCAGAGGTTTCCAATGGCCTAGAAGACAAATGGTGTGTTTATGAGGCCATATGGCATTACCAAATGTTTGCAGTGGCTAGAGTTTGGAATGAAGGCCATCTTCCACATGAAAGAATAAAGCAAGAACTGAATGACTTTCAGTCAGAGAAACAATGAAGAGAGGTGAAAGAAAATGAATAAAGTGAAAGAAAGAATTAATGAAATTAGAAATAATGACATCAGTATCGATAGATAGAAGTCGAGGATGTATAAAATGTAGAAGATGTCAGGATCAGGAGAGTGGATGAAAGAAAGAAAGAAAGAAAGAAAGAATTGATGGAGGGGAGAAAGAAAAATGAGTAACAAACAAATATTTTAAAATGAAAAAGCAAAGTAATAAAGAAGGCAGAAAAATGTAAATGACAAAAGAAAAAAGAGAAATTGCAGCAAATGAAAAAATAACAAGAAGAAAGAAAGAAAGAAAGAAAGAAAGAAAGAATTGAGGGAGAGAGAGAGAGAAAAGTGAGAGAAATAATGAAAAGAGATGAACGAAAATGGCAAAGAGTGATGGAAAGAATTAATGAAAGAAATGAGATATAATGACAACAAAATCAAGGGAGGTAGAAGTGAAGGAAAATGTAGAAGAATGTCAGGATTGGGAGAGAGGATTAAAGAAAGAAAGAAAGAATTGATGGAGGGGGAGAAAGAAAATTAGTAACAAACAGAAATATATATATATATATATATATATATATATATATATATATATATATATATATATATATATATATAAAGAAAAAAAGTATTAAAGAAGGTAGAAAAGAAAGAAATAATCACTGAAAAAAGTATTGAGGAAGAGAGTGAGAGAAAAGTAATAAGAAAAATAAAAGGCAAGAGAGAAGCACATGAGGGCTGTAGGGAAAAGAGAGATGTCTTTGTTGTGTGTGAATCTTTGCGCTGTACTTGCTAGTGTAAAGCTCCTGATGTAGTGGCTGAGAGCTGAAAAACATCCGCTCAGATTTCTCGAGAAAATCCCACAGAAGCGTATGCTACATCAGCCTTGGGCCAGATGCCGTGTCTGTGCATGTCTCCGAGCTGACTCGCATTCCAGATCCTGCAGATATGCTTGTTCTTCATCATTCCACATCACTCAATCTTTATCTCTTTATCCCTCTCTCGCTTTGAAGTGTGCTGTCACTGCTCTAAAAAGCCTGGGTGAAGCAGATGATTCAACACATACACATGCAAAACATTATCATCTGTATCTGTATTGACCACATCCTGTTAATTAGAAATAAAACAAAAGAGGGTGGAGTTACTGGAGATTATTTTCCCATAACAGCATGTCCCCAAGTGGTTTATTCCTCTTATACCACAGCAATTTGCAGCTTATTAAACAATATCATACTTTTTATTCATTTATAGTTAATGCTGTGGAAACTACAGCTGGAAATATTGTCTGAGCCATGCGGTTATACGAAAACAATGCACACCTTCTGACACATCAGATTTGAGCATACCGCCATATACCACGTGCTGTGGTATAAAGAAAATTAATCAATACCCTCTGACCAATTGTCACTTTTTTAACATAATGAAGGTAGGACGGATGTAAGTGCAGGTTTGGCAGTTTAATAACAAAGTACAAGGATAAAGCAGAAATCAGTAGTCAAAAGACAGGCAGAGGTCAGGCAATTGGGCAAAACTAGGCAGGGCAGAAAATCGAAGTCAGTAGAGTAAACAAAGGTCAGATATCAGAATTGCAAACACAAATATAAGGCTTGGACAACGACAGAGACTACGCAGCTGAACGTATACTTCACAAAGTCTAAATGTTCACAAAGTCTCTTTTATGCTGTGTTTCTGATTGTGTGTGAGATTGGGTCCAGGTGTGTGCATTTAGAAAGCTGGAGAAGGCGAGTGTGTGCGTGTGTGAGAAGTGTAGTCCATGTATCTAGGCCGCAGTACAGGGTGGCAAATGTAGTCACTGGTTTACTGTGACATGACACCAATCAGAATCCAGAATTCAACAGTGTTGTGGTGTAAACTTCCCGTAACATCTGCAGGAAGTTTCCATCCTCATCTTAATACAGTATATCATGTCCATTTCTATTTGGTTGGCTGGGTTGTTTTGGTTGAGGAATTCAATCTCATAGATTTCTGTACTATGTATGTTTCTAACATAACCATGACAATGAAAATACCGTATAATTATACTTTTGTCATGGCAGTTTAACTCATAATTTTAATTATGTAGTCAAGTAAAAGTGTAAACGTCTCTAATTAAAAGTGACAGAACAAGAAAACAAAACAACAGCGTTAGAAACATAACCATAGCCATATCATTGTTATGCTAATAGACATGTATATATAATTAAACATGCACTTGAAATGTCTTTTTTTATTATTATTTTATTTATTTATTTATTTAAAATAAACCAGATAAAGCTGACATCTTTTCCAGACCATTTGGATTAACAGTTGGATGATTATCACAGCAGGAATATATTCAGCCCATTATCTTCTGCAGGTCATCTTTCAGTGGTTTAATTGGGATTGTATAATTGTATGTGTCACTGGTCAGAAATGTGATCTAAGCTTGGACTGGGGGGGGGACAGAAACCTGAGCAAGTGCACTTAGTCATAAATCAGCACAGTTCATGTTCCTTTAAGCAAAGACAAAGACAAAAACACAAAGAGTCCAGACTGAAGCTTTACACCAGCAAACCTCACAGTTAGTCCACTACCCCTGCCCTTTTCTTTTCAGGGTCAGCAAGTACAGAAACATGTTTGAACTCTTGCTCTGGAGAAGCGGTGTGCACACCATTCATAATAATGTAGAATTGCATTACAGCTGAAAGTGATGATGTCATAACACAATGTTAGAAAAAAACATAAAACATCAAAAAGTGTAAGTAAATAAGAAAGAAAGAAAGAATTGAGGGAGGTAGAGAGAAAACTGTGAAAAACAAAACAAAGAGAAATAAAGACAAAAAAAGTAATGGAGCAAGCAAGAAAGAAGGGGGGCAGAAAATAAATGAGATTGAAGAGGTGATGATGAAAGAAGATGAATAAATAAAAGTGACTGAAAAGGAATAGAAAGTAAAAATGACAAAAAGCAAGAGAGGAAGAAGTAAAAGAAAGAAAAAGATAGTTTAGGGAGGGAGAAAAAGAGACCAAAAAAAATGAGTATAGCAACAAAACAAAAGAAAGAAAATTAAAAAGAGTGATGAAGAACAACACATTGAACAAGCAATGAAACTTAATAAATAAATAAACAAATAAATTAAGAAAAATTATTAATTTTGAGAGACAGCCCTAACACTAACCCAAAAAGTGAGAGAAACTAACAATATTTTAAAAGGAGAACTAACATAACAAAAACAAAAACCAGAAGTGAAAGAAAGAAAGAATGAGTGAGGGGAAAAGAGCAAAAAAAAGAAATAAAGAAAAAGAGAAATAAGAGAGAAATAATGACAGAAAAAGAAAGCAAGGGAAGAAGTGAAATAGGAAAAATATATAGGAAAGGGAAAAAAATAAAGCAAAAGTCCAAGTAATGGAGAAAGAAAGAAAGAAAGAAAGAAAGAAAGAAAGAACTCAGATAATTAAGAAGAACAAAATAATTTAGGAGAAACAAATTACTGGAAAAATTAGAAAGAATATGAATAAATAAAAGTGACTGAAAAGGAATAGAAAGTAAAAACGATAAAAAGAAAGGGAGGAGGAAGTAAAAGAAAGAACAAACAAAAGTTGACATAGGAGAAAGAAAGAAAAAGAGAAAAGGTAAGAGCAAAAAGAAGCCAAAAAGAGAGAAAGAAAGATTTTTTTAAAAAAATTGCAACAAAAGGGAAACAAAATGAAAAAAAAAACAAACAACAAAAAAAAAACAAAGGGACGAAGATTAAATAAATAAATAAATACAATACATTTGAGCCCTAACACTGACCCAAAACGTGAGAGAAACAGACAAAAAAACAAGAGGTGTTTATTTTAAAGTAAAGCAGAGAGAAAAAGAAAGCAGAAAAAGAGAGAAATAATGACAGAAAATAAACAAGGGAGGAAGTGAAATAGGAAACAAATTAGGAAAGGGAAAAAATGAAAGTAAAGGTGAAAGAAAGACAGAAAGAAAGAAAGAAAGAAAGAAAGAAAGAAAGAAGGAGAGAAATAAAGTGAGAGAAAAGGTGAGAGAAACTAAAAAAATAATGGACCTTTTAAAAGAGTGAATGAATAAGCTAAGCGAAACACAAAGAAGCCTCAAAAAAGTAAGGAAGAAATAGAGTTAAAACATTAAACCAAAACAGAAAAATCAAGATAACAAATGAAAAATGGAGGAAGAAGAAAAAGAAACAGAAGGTGGAAAAGACAATGAAAAAGGAAAAACAACACATTAAACATGTTTATTAGCACTAAGGAGCAAAAACTGCACTGAAGGCGCTGAGGTAAAGCTGTCATGTGACCATGTAGACATAGTTGGCATGTAGCTAATGTTATTAGCCCATATCTTTGTTAATGGAAAGTACACTGGATAAACATATCACGTTTCTCTCAGCTGTACCTCCGATTTGAGCTCTGTACTCTTCATATACTCATTAGGAGTAAATTAGCTAATTTGTGCTAAATCACTTACAAGCCAGCCATTTGATTATGACTGTCAGTGCCCATGTTGAATAATTACTGTACTTATACACACATTTATTCTGGATCCTGAAGGTCTGTTCTGTAATATCAGAACCACTCATTTAGTATTTTATGCTAATCAGGACCACTCAAGGACATCTCCACAGCTACTTGTGGGACTTCAGATCACTTCAAATCCCACATTGTGTAATTTACGTTAATTCACAAAACCACGCTAGCTACTAAACGTAGAAATTACAGCATTAGCATGCTGTCCACTTCAATTTAAACACAATTAGTACCAAGCGTGGATATTTTTTAGAGAAATTCAGAATGCTAGCTAAGCATGTGATTTCCCAGTATGAGAAAATACACATTCTCATGGTTTGTTTATAACACTGATAGATCCAAAGTGCTTTGTGGGGTTTTCTAATAGGAAAAATGCACTTTTCTTAATGAAATCCCACAAATATGTCTTTCATGAGCAAGTCATCTGAGAAAATATGCATGTGGTCACATGTGAAAGAGTTTTTTTCAGTGTTCTACATGTTTGCAATATTTTATATTTCTCAAAGTAATGCAGAAGATAAATAAGCGATGGCTAGTTTTGCAATGCTAGTTAGCATTACAGTGAGGACATATCATAAAAATACTACCTAGTTTTTTGCATTGTAATATAAGGAAGTACAAATAAACAATCAAAAACAAACAATGTGGCCGGTTTCCTCGTTATTTCAGGACACATTAAGGAGCTAAAGGATCTAGAGTTGATTCCACGTGTTGAATTTGCAATTGGTAGCTCTTCATGGGAACTCTCAATATGCACTCCAAACAGGTGTCAGTGCAAGTCATGGAGGCCATCATTGGGTTGAAACAACAAAACAGACCTATCAGAGAGATAGCAGAAACTTTAGGAGTGGCCAAATCAACAATTTGATACGTTCTTATAAAGAAGTAATGCACTTGCAAGCTCAGCAACACCAAAATGCATGGAAGATCACAAAAGGCAACTAAAGTGGTTGATCACAGAATTCATTCCTTGTTGAAGAAAAACTCCTTCACAACATCTAGCCAATTCTAGAACATTCTGGAGGAGGTAAGAATATCAGTGTTAAAGTCTACAATCAAGAGATACCTCCATGAATGTAAATACAGAGATGAATACCTCAAGATGCAAACTAATGATAACACTCAAGAACAGAAAGGCCAGATTATACTTTGCGAAAAGAAAAAAAAGCCTTACCAGTTCTGATGCAAGATTACCTTGTACCAGAATAATGGGGAAAAAAAGAGTATGGAGAAGGAAAGGAAGGGCTCGTGTTCCAAAGCATACCACATTATCTGTCAAACCTGTGGAGGAAGTGTTATAGCATGGACATCTATGGCTGCCAATGGAGCCGGGTCACTGGTGTTTATTGATGATGACTGCTGATAAAAGTAGCAGTAGCATTCAGAAGCATATAGAGCTATACTTTCTGCTCAGATTCTGTCAAATGCTGCAAAACTGTTAGGACACCGCTTCACAGTACAGATGGATAATGACCAAAAACATACCGTGAAAGCAACCCAAAGTCTTCTAAAGCAAAGAAATTAGATGTTCTCAAATGTCTGATAACCTCAAACCAATTGAGCTGCTTTTTACTTATTGAGGGCAAAATTTAAGGCACAAAGACCCCAAAACAAGCAGCAACTGAAGGCAACTGCAATGAAGGCCTGGCAATGCATCTCAAGGGAGAAAACTCAGCATTTTATGATGTCCATGGATTCTAGATTTCAGGCAGTTATTGACTGCAACATATTTGCATCCAAGTATTAAAAACAATCCTAATATTTATGATTGTTAGTTTATCCAGTTACTTTTGTGCCTGTGAAAATGGAGGGACTCTGCAAAAAAAAATAGCTGTAATTCTGTAATGCAATATTTTTGTTAAACCCACTGAATTAAAGGGTCATGAAACCTCCCTCTTTCAGCTCAAGTCTACCTCTCAGTGTTTTTGAAAAAATGCAACTTAAATGGGCATGGATGGCTGTGCAAAAAAGGGAGGGGGAGTGGGTGGGGCAGGGAAAGGTAAGGGAGGAAGAGGAGGGCGAGTCTTCAGAACACTCACAATAAAGATGGATTGTGACAAAAAGTTTGCAGTACACAGGGCTATGATGAAGCAGAGGACTTCTCTCCTCCTGAATCCCCAAGGCTAAATGGATAGCAGTGCAGGTCCTCTGCCCTATCTATTTGAACCATTAGCCCCAGGCATGACTATGGAGGAAAACAAAACAAAACCAGAGGCAGCAAGGATGGGAGAAGTGTCGGAATGGTAGCTAACTTATAGGCTCAAGCTTTTCACGAATAAAAGGGGGAAGGCTCTTTCCTTCAATGCAGACTCTCATCGCATAGTTTTGCATGCGGCGTCAAGCTGGCACCCGTGGAGCTTTAAGTGGGTTTAATTAGCTCAAAAGCCAAGTAAAACTGTCATGGTTAAAAATGAAACATCTCTATTCAGCTCCACCCAACACAACCTCACAGGAATGCATTTCGGGTGGCTGTGGCCCAGGTGGTAGAGCAGGTTGTCCACTAATCGTAGGGTTGGCAGTTCGATTCCCGGCCCACATGACTCCACATGCCGAAGTGTCCTTGGGCAAGTTAGCACCTTGCATGGCAGCTCTGTTACCATTGGTGTGTGAGTGTGTGTGTGAATTGGGTGAATGAGACACAGTGTAAAGCTCTTTGGATAAAAGCGCTATATAAGTGCGCCATTTACCATTTCACCTGGGACATTGACCGTGAGCTCAAGAATGCCACAGAGGGGAGAACACTGCTGTCAGGCCCTACAGGGAAAAAGAACGTGTCTGCACCACTCCGTGACAAACTTATCACATGGGCCCATTGCCTCCCTGACCACCAGACACCCCAGCACACACCGAATGCTCCAACTCCTACAAGGGAAATACTGGTGGCTTCACATGCTCTGAAATGTCCACAAGGGCATCGCCTCATGCTCCAACTGTGCTCAAGCAAAAGTACCTTGTACTCTCTCCACTGGGAAACTACTTCCATTACCCATGCCTCAGAGACCATGGTCAATACAGTAATCACAGTTATCATTGACCATTTCTCCAAATCATTACACCTGATTCCCCTACAAGGCATGCCGTCAGCATTTAAAACAGCAGAACTACACTTTAACAATGTCTTCAGGTACTTTGGCTTCCCAGAGGACATCATGAGTGGCAGGGGAGTTCAGTTCACCTCATGTGTCTGGGGGATTCATGGAGAAACTGTGCGCTTAACATTAGGTTATCACCCCCAGGATAATGGACAGGTAGAGAGAGTCAACCAGGAAATCGGGTGTTTTCTTTGAATGTTGTTTTCAGAAAACTGAGTATGTGCAGAACTCCCTCTGGCAAACAGCAACTAAGATAACCCCTCTCCAGTATGTTCTAGGAAAGCAGGTGCTGCTGTTCCCACAGAATGCCAACCAGACTTATTCACCACAGTGGAAGAATGGTTTAGGAGGACTGAGCAGGTATGGGAACAAACCCACCAACAGCTTGAACACACACCCCAGGTAACCAAGGAGATTACAGATTGTCACAGAGTAGAAATCCCCCATTATGAACCTAACAATTGAGTCTGGCTCTCCACCCAGGACATCCCCATCTCAGAAGGGTGCCAAAAACTATCACATATACAAAGGTATCAATGAAGTCACATATAAACTTGATCTGTCATGTCACAGCCGCCTAGCCCTATCATTTCATGACTTAAACCAGTGACACCAGGCCCCCTCACCAAACACACCACCCACCACCACACCACCTGCACACCTTGACATTGAAGGTGAACTAGCTTACGCTGTCAAAGAAATCCTGGACTCATGTCAAAGGAACGGTAAGCTGCAATACATCGGTGAGTGGGAGGGCTACAGACCTGAGGAAAGGAGCTGGATTCCAGACCTTGATGTACTCGACCCCATGCTATGCCAAGAATTCCATGTACATCACCCCAACCACCATGGCACACATCCTAGGGGAAGGCCAATGAAGAAGCCCACTCAGCGATTCAACTACACTACCCAGAATACTACACAGCCTACAAAAATGGCCGCTATGGACTACAACACCCACCAACTGTCACATTCAAGTTCACCTTCTTACTAATTTACACACACCTGTTCACAATTACAAACCACAGTATATAAAGACTTTCATTTCATGCTCACCTTTTGGGCATTTTGACTCTGACAATTACCAAGTCTTATTATTCTGTTTTTGTTATCCTGGTTTTGACTTTGCTAGTTGTTAATTTTTTTTAGTTTTGTCTTTTCCTAGTTTATCCTGTCAGTGCCTGACCCTTGCCTGTTTGCCCTTCATCTTGTACTTGTCTGCCTGCCTGTTTGTAAATAATGCGCAGCTGCTTTTGTAACTGTCTCACTACTCAGTTTGTGACACAAACAAACATACAAACAAATAAATAATACCTGTAAATAAGTATATATAATGAATGTATTAATGAATGATCTTTTTTCCAATTTTCTGACAGTTTGTTTATCTTACTGGGAACATTTCTGAATTATTAAAAACCTTAAATTAATTTTCGTTTTAAATTAATGTGGTGTTATGATGTGGTTTTAGCACACTTTCATTAATAATTGATACAAGTCAATATTTAAAGCCCAAATGTATGGAGGAGGAGGAACATGTGGAGTTTAATGGCATTGGCAGCTTATCACATGGCTTTTATTAGCCAATCTGGATAAAAACCACAAGCTAAGAGTTGCTGCTGCTGCACTGTAAACTCTCACTATTAAACTTTAATATGTTGTGTTTTATTTAATTTATTCTGATGTGGTTTTTGTTAAAGAACCACAGTAAATAACTTTCTCACTCACACACACCTCTGTACTGTGGGGAAGAAAACATGCAGCGGCTAATGGCGTTCCATAAAATAAAACAAGGACTAAATCCCAGTCTTCAGAGGAAAAAGTGTGAATAAAGGAGGCTAAGTATCACACACATTAGTGTACCAGACTGCCAATGATGCTGATGCTGACTTTTTAAGATTTCTGATGCCCGTCAGATTTTGTGTGAATGTGTGTGTGTGTGTGTGTGTCTGTGTGTGTATGTGTGTGTGTGTGTGTGTGTGTGTGTGTGTGTGTGAAGTCACCTAGGCAGGCTAGAGAGGAACAACTATGAAACAGTGTGTGTGAGAATCACTGACACATTAAATATTAACCAGGACACACACAATAAATACTGTATATATCAATGTACAAGCAGTAAATGAAATTAATATGAGAAATAACATGTAATAAATAAAATATATACATATTGTATTATAATAAATAATGTTTGTAAATATTTTTTATCATCATCTCTTTGTGTGGTCTTCTTTCTTTAGATTACTCCCTCTCAAGACTTGACTAAAGACACTGATGATGCAGTTTAATATAGACGGTTTTGCCACGTCCTAGACTTTTTTTTATATACAGGTTGAGAAAAGGCCAGGAGATGGAGCAGACATGTAATATTTGATACAACAACAAGCTCCATGACTCTGAAAGGAATTTCTCATCGTGCTTGTGGTAAAAATAAAGTACCAAATGATGTAACGAGTAGAATAAAGAAGCTGCTTGACCTTTTGCAGTTTTGCCTCTAGAGAAAAAAGGAAGCAGAATCTCATGAAAGACTTTTATTTATAGACTTTTCTTCAGATAAGAACACTCTCTCTTTTATACAAGCAATCTACTGTTTCTTGTTTTTAATCTTGGTTTGATCATAACGAAGTGAATTCTTTTGAGACATTTTTGAGATTGCTTTCAAGGGCGAAGGTTTAGTAAATGACAGTTTTTGACGGCTACTTGAATGTCTCACAAACAAAAGATGTAAACATGTTTTACTTAAAATCAACTGATGTAAGTACACTACAGTCTCCCCCGAAACTATTGGAACAGCAAGGCCAATTCTTTTGTTTATGCTATACACTGAAGATAGTTGGGTTTGAGATCAAAAGATGAAAATGAGATGATGGATCAAGAATTTCAGCTTTCATCTGCTGATTATATCTAGATGTGTTGAACAACTTAGAACATGGCAGACCACCCAATGTTTAGGTGAGTACTGGAACAGTCTTAACATAATTTAAAGTAAATAACACTGCTTAATTTGTAAATCTGTAGGTCTCGGAACACTAAGAGGGTAGTGATCTTGTAGGTCGGGAGGCACGCGAAAGGTCATGGTCCTCGAACTTACAGATTTGCAAAAGTGCTTCCAGTATCTCACGTAGTCAATGATATTCAGTGCTGATAGGTAGGCCTATGTAATTGATCACACTTTTACAGCAACGTAATAGCATAATGAACTTAATAGCAGTGAGTATTCTCAGTACAAAGGGTAACATTTATGGATTGCACATTCTATTAGCTTATATGCTGACACCTCTGTTAGCTAAAAAGCACATTTGTCCAAAGCACTTCGAAAACAAAGCTGCGTTTCATACAGTAAGTGTACTTACAATAAACAATAAATGCACAACATAATCAAGAAAAAATCATCTTACCTAAGACAAAATATTCCACAAAGCTGTCATGTCAATGTCATACTACTGTTCCCTGTGTCCCTTATGTATCTATAAGCGCATAAATGGCTCAGGACGGAACTTTGTAAGCGGTGGACCCACGATGTTCAAAAACATGATAGACGAGATTGTGATGATGAGAAGGGATGCACGCTGTGAGCTACAAATCGGATTCATTTTGGAGAAACCCTGCTCTCCCTCCACTTGAGATCGGTATGGTATTCACAGTAGTCAACAACTGCCTCAGTCCTTTTGGAACTTTTTGTCTATTTGAGTCCCTGTACTCCCTAAAAGCCCAGATGACTGTATGTGGGCCGTTAACTCTGTTTAATTACAGGCAGTCAATCTCTCTTTCAAAGCCATGAGCAGGTTCACAATGTTTAGTCTTGTATGTGCTTCTAAAACTTAACACAATCAGGCTAGCATTATCACTGCTAGTTGTGGGAACGGTCACCAAACTGCTTCATCAGTGACCAGCTGCTGCTCCCTCTCTTGGACTCATTCTGGTAATTATAACTGCTTTCTTTTCGCCATTGTACACTCTAAAACCCATGCTACGTGATTGCAGGCTTTGCTTCGTGACAACAAATTCAGGTGAACTTTGAAATTGAAATGATTACATTATGTGAAAGAGGCTATTGATTGGCTATTAACAATATTTGAGCATTTCTATGACCTTTTTTGTTGTTCTGTTTTAATTTTTGATGAATTAAAAACTAAAAGTATTTGTTCTGATAATATTGCTGTGGGAGACTTTACATCCAGCTGCAGAGATGCTGGATCCACATATAAAGGTTCTGGAATGCAGGTGTGCTATATTTTAGAGGTGTCGGATCCTGTTCCGGCAGGATCTGGCTCAAATTAAGCTCTGTAAATAACAATTAATATTTGGTTGCATATACCTTGTTTGCAATAACTGCAATAAACCAGTGACTTATGGACATCACCAACCTGTTGCATTCAGTCTCTTTCAGCTGTTGTTTGTTTTGAGGAGTTTCTCCCTTCAGTCTCCTCTTCAGGAGTTGAAATGCTGCTCAATTCGGTTAAGGTCTGGTGATTGACAGACAGTCAAAAACCTTAAACTCTTTTCCTTTGTTGTGTTGCCAGTGTGTTTTGTGTCATTGTCTTGCTGCATGATGAAGTTCCTACCAATTAGATTGGATGCATTTCTCTGTAAATTGACTTCATTCTGTGGCTACCATCATTAGTTCCATCATTAATAAAGATTAGTGAGCCTGTTCCAGAAGCATCCATGCAAGCCTGCCATGTCACTACCTCCACCATGCTTAAGGGATGAACTTGTATGTTTTGGATCATGAGCAGATAATTTCTTTCGCCACACTTTGGCCTTTCAACCACTTTGGTAGAGGTTAATCTTGGTTCCAGCAATTTTGTGGCTAATCATTGTATTTTATTTTTTATTAATTTAGCAACTTCCTCTCAGACCTTCTGATTCTTACTAGTAATGAGTGGATCTTGTGGTATGGCTTCTATATTTCTGCTCTCAAAGTCTTCTTTGAACAGTGTATTGTGATACCTTCACCGCTGCCCTGTAGAATTTGTTGGTGATGCCGCTGACTCTCAGCTTCAAAATGGCTTACTTTTCTCCCACAGAAAGCTATCTGGACTTCATGTTGGTTTATCCTTTGTAACAACAAATGCAGTCTTCACAGGAAAAACCCAGGGCTCAATCCAGTAGACAGTAGACATTCAAAGCTATTAATTGTTTAAACAATCAATCTAATAGGGCAGACCTGGGCAACAAGAAAAAACATATCAGTAACATGTCCTAACATTTTTGACCACTTGAAAAATGGATGGGTTCAAACAAAATGTGCCACTTTCTAAGTTGTTTTACACATCTAGATGTAAATATCAGAAAAAGAAAGTTGAAATTCTTGTGATCTAAAACCCAAATGTATGCAGAAATATAGAATTGACCTTACCTTTCCAATACTTTCAGAGGAGAGGTATATGTATATGGACAAAGGTATGTGGACACCTGACCATCACACCCATGTGTGGGGTTTTTCCCAAACTGCTGATGCAAAGTTGGAAACACAATTGTCTAGAATGTCTTTGTCTGTTGTTGTCATGCCCACTATTTACAATTCCCCCCAGACCACCAGAAGGCACCTCTATTTAGTAATTTTTGGAATTCTTCTTTTGCTGTCGGCCCCTATTCCCCCCTTGATTATGCACACCTGTTTTGTGTTTCCCACTTAGTCACCCCATATATGTTCTGTGTTTTCCCTCCTTAGTTGTGGAGCATTGTGTATTTTGTGCATAGTTGGTATGGTTGCCAGTTTATGATGTTATGTTTGCACCAAGAGTGGTTTTTGTATTCATGTTGAGTTTTCTTTTCTTTGCCTTGCCTTGCATAGCCTTAGTCTAGTTCCTTGTTTTAGTTGTTTTAGTTTTTGGGTTCTTTTCCAGCGTCCGCTTGTGTGTGTGTGGTTTTTTTTTTAGTTGTTTTGTTAATGAAAAATTCAGCACTTGCATCCGATTCCCTGGATTCCATGACAGTTGTAGCATTACAATTTCCCTACACTGGAACTACAGGGCCCAAACCAAGCTAGAGTGAAGAGTGTTATAACAACTTTATGTTAATAACCATGGTTTTTAAACTGGATGTTCAATAAGCTCATATAGATGTGATGGTGAGGTGTGATGTTACACATACATTTGGCCATATAGTGTATATTGAAACAGTTCTGGGGCCTATATGTTGCATTGGATTGTTCCGCCATGATGTCACTAAGTGTTTAATACCAAGCAGTTGATATTAATTTAAAATATTTAGTTTGGTTGTGAAAAAGGAATGGTCATTATAACAACCTGGCATTTGTACTATTTCTCTAACTAAATTAGGTACTATACTTAAAGATATTCTTTAAACAAATATAAGGGGGGAAATCCATGTGCATATAAATGTCTGGTTTTGTTGGGGTTGTGGTGTTGTTCCTTTTCAAAGGGAACTCCATGTTGCATGAGCTCAATGCTGTGGGAAGCGTCCTTGTGCATGACTGGTATCTGAAGCTTTTGTAACATCATGCCTATTTATAGGCCTGCCATGATCAGGTGACATGGCAATTAAGATATATAAATGGCACCTGTGAACTGTGCCGTCAGCCACTGCCCTCAAGAGGTCTGGCTGTGCACATTGGGAACGCCTTACAATTAGGCAGCTCCACTCGTGATTCGCTCTCTTCTTAGCTGAAGGGAGTTGGGTTTCAGAGACTCGCGGATCTGAGCTCAGGTCCTGGCGATCTCGTATGGATCTGGAAGAGGAGCTGGAGATGAGCGATGCTCTATCTATTTCTCTGTCTTTCGGGTCCGGCTCTCCACTGGATTTTGGAGCTTGCATCATGACTCCTCCTTCCGCTGTTGGAAAGCCAAAAAAAATAAAAATTTGGAGGAGCCAGAAGGGTGTGCTAAAAACTGAGAGCAGCTCTCAAGCATATAAAGAGCTGCTTGAAGTGACTACTAAGGCTGGATGAGCTTTTTTCTCTCCAGTGAAAATAAATCTCCCTCACACTTCAGAAAACTCCCTTTTTTCCAGAAGTGCATGAAAAATATCATGCTTCTGGGGGAAAACCACGCATAAGCCATATTTATAATCCTGCAATGTCGGATTATTCGGCCATCGCAGGGAATGAACAGAACGGCTATTTAGCTATGCTGAAGATGGAGAAGGCACTTGCGAACTACCTCCAAGCCTCCGGCATAACCATACAAGCCATGTAAGGACACTGCGGCATTGGTGGGCAAGGCCTATGCAGTAGTGGGACTTGCTTGTAGGTCATTGCATACAATGTCAGTGTTGCAGGCCTAACGAGCAGACCTGCTGAGTGAGCTTGACATATGGCGCCATTCAGCCAGTTCTTTCCCCACTGTGTTGAGTTCAGCACTAGTGCGAGGGAGACACAAAAGGCGAGTGTGGCAAGGGAGGCACAGAATGCAAGTGTGGTGGCCCGCAGCCCCCGCAGAGAACCAGGGGAACTGTGTGGCCACAGTTGCAGCCTGCTACTAGGCCTGATCTGGTAATGGTCATAAAGGCCAAGTAGACAAAGAATTAGTGGTGCTGACTGGTCGTGGATGGATATATCCAGGGACGTGGGGTTGTTAAGTTAGCCCCCAGTATTGCTGTAGGGCCTCCCCTACCCAAGGGTTTCCCAAGTTTTCAGTGTTCTGTGGTCAGCGAGCTGTCAAAGGCCAATGAAAATCTGATGCTTTCATGCCACTAGAATGTGGAGAAGTTAACGTCACTAAAAGGCCATCTGACAGCATGGAAACTATTGTCAAATGTGTCTTCATGGGTTCTGTCTACCATAGAAAAGGGTTACCAGGTCCAGTTCAGAGCTCGATCCCCCCGATTCAGAGGTGTGCTCATCACAGTAGTCATCACACAGCAGAGCCTGACATCAGTGCAGGAAGTAAGATCCCTCTTGGACAAAGGGGCCATAGAACATGTACCCCATTCCCTGAGGGTGGGAGGTTTTTATAGCCATTATTTCCTGGTCCACAAAAAGATGGGAGTATGCGGCCAATTTTAGATCTGTATCATCTGAACTGTACTCTTCGGACATACAGGTTCAAGATGCTGACGCCCAAACTTATCCATCCATCCATCCATCCATATTGTACCGCTTACTCCTTTTCAGGGTCACGGGGAACCTGGAGCCTATCCCAGGGAGCATCGGGCACAAGGCGGGGTACACTGGACAGGGTGCCAATCCATCACAGGGCACAATCACATACACACTCACACACCCATTCATACACTACGGACACTTTAGACACGCCAATCAGCCTACCATGCATGTCTTTGGACTGGGGGAGGAAACCGGAGTACCCGGAGGAAACCCCCGCAGCACGGGGAGAACATGCAAACTCCGCACACACATGGCCCTGGTGGGACTCGAACCCCGGAGGTGTGAGGCGAACGTGCTAACCACGAAGCCACAACAGATTTAAAAGATACATACATCCACATAGAAATACTGGCCAGTCACAGGAAGTTCCTGAGGTTTGCGTTTGGAGGCAATGCATACCGATATTGGGTTCTTCCCATCGGGCTAGCTTTATCCCCTCGCGCCTCACAAAGTTCATGGATGTCAGTCTAGCTCCATTGCGACTCCAGGGCATCCGTGTACAAAACTAACTGGATGACTGGTTAATTCTAGCAGGATCCAGGGAACTGGTGATTCAACATTGAGATGTTGTTCTTGCTCACATGAAGAGCTTGGGGCTCAGGTTGAACCTCAGAAAAGTATGCTTCCTCTAGTGCAGAGGACAACTTTTCTAGGGGTTATAAGGATTCTACTACGATAAGGGCGTTTCTATCCCCAACATGCATAGGGTCAATCCTATCAACATTGAGCAAAATAAAGCTGGATCTCGGCATCCCCTCCAGTCTCTACAAGAGACTGTTGGGCTTATGGCAGCAGCAGCCATTGGGCCTATTGCACAGGAGACCATTTTGGTGGTGGCTGAAAAGTTGGGAGCTTCGTCCGAGGATGAAACCTCTGAAAATAATCAGTGTCATGCAGCGATGCCTACGTGCTCTGAGAAATTGTGTCCCCGGTTGCTAGCCTTGGGTCACACTCTAGGGGTGTCTCCTTATCGCAAGATGGTAATGACAGACATCTCCCTCATGGGCTGGGATGTGGCCTTAGACGGCTGTCCAGCTCATGGTGTCTGGATCAGCTCTCATCTGCAGTGGTATATAAATCTCCTAGAAATGCAGGCCATATTTATAGCACTGAAATTCTTTCTTCCTCAATTGAGAGGTCACCATGTGTTAGTTGTGACAAACAACACAGCGGTGGTCTCATATATCGATATATCGAGGGAGGATTATGTTGATGCCCCCTGTTGACACAGGTGCAAATAATTCTTCTCTGGGCAGAGGGAAAGTTTTTGTCAGGGAGTGCAATGTACATTCTGGGCATCTGGAATGTGGGGGCAGACGTCCTGTTAAAGCAGGGATTGGTCTAAGGCCCAGTTATTGGTGGCTCCATCCACAAGTGGTGGAGTCCATATGGTGGAGGTTTGGCCAAGCAGAAGTGGATGTGTTCACCTCCGATGAGACAACAAACTGCCTGCTGTGGTTCACCCTCACTCCTCCCGCACTATCAGGTCTGGACGCCATGGTGCACATGTGACCAAGGTCACATCTATAATATGCTTTTCCCCTGATCGCTCTGCTCTGTCAAGTTCTAGCGAGAAATCGCCAACCCCGTCTATGTCTGCTGCTTGTACCACCTTATTGGCCAGATCTAATACGGTTCTCAGAGATAATATCCCTGCTAGATGTCACTCCTTGGGAGATTCCCATCCGCAGAGATCTACTGTCTCAAGCCGGAGGGCTGATTTATCACCATTGGCTGGAACTATGGAAACTGTGAGTCTGGCCCCTGAGGGGCACCAGCTCATTGACTCTGGTCTCACAACTGAGGTTTTAAAGACCATGTTGACTCTAGAGCACCCTCCACGAGGAAATTGTATGCGCTCAAGTGACAATTTTTTGTCTCGTGGTGTGAGGAACGTCAGCTAGACCCAGTGAACTGTCCAATAGCTACAGTCCTGAAGTTCTTATAAGGATGTTTCTCAGTGGGGTTGCCTCTTCCTACATTCAGGGTCTATGTGGCCACGATTTCGGCCAGCCATGCCCCTATTGATGGAGCCTCTGTGGGGCAACATCCTCTAACTTCGAGGCTTATGCCTGGTGTCAGGCAGCTGAGGCCTATTTGCAGATCACACATACCTTCCTGGAACCTTTCTGTGGTCCTGGAAGGTCTGACAGGTGCCCCATTTGAGCCCTGAGAAACTTCTGACTCTAAAGGTAGCACTTCTGCTGGCCCTGACATTTCTCAAGCGAGTAGGAGATCTACAAGCTCTCTCTGTTGCCCCTTCCTGCCTTGACTTTACCCCTGGATTAGCCAAGGCCTTCCTGTATCCTAGGCCGGATTATATTCCTAAAGTGCCTATATGTGCTGCCCAGCCAGTAGTATTGCAGGCTTTCTGCCCTCCTCCGTTCCTCACACCGGAACAAGAGAAATTGCACCTACTGTGTCCAGTAAGGGCTCTCTATACTTATGTCCCCCTCTCTGGCCAGTGGCATGAATCGGAGCAGCTGCTGGTTTGCTTTGGCAGCAACAGCAGAGGTGATGCTTCCACTAGATTGCTTCCAATATACAATTAGAGCGCATCTCTTATTGTATAATGGAATCAGTCTCTATTCCTTATGTGCTGCGTGGTTTCCCTACACCTCTGGGCATAAGGGCTCATTCCACTAGGGGGTCGCCTCCTCGAAGGCTTTGTCCAAAGGGGTATCGTTACAGGATGTGTGTGCTGCGGTGGGGTGGTCTACACCAGGGGTTCCCAAACTTTTCCAGGGCAAGGCCCCCTAAATGGCATTAATATTTGACCGAGGCCCCCCTTTTGCAAGATATCTTTAAAACACACTAAAAATACAGACTTCTGAATACATCCCCCTTTTTTTTAAATTAATAATTACATCTTACATCTTTACATTACATTAGGAATTGATTGTGTGTGTGTGTGTGTGTGTGTGTCTGGTTCTCTGAGAGTGAGAAAGAGAAAACATACTAGTGGGCTCGAGTGTCTTGCCACATTCCCACAGCATGGAGCTAATGCAGTGCGGAGTTCCCTTTGAAATGGAATGTCTGAGTTTACCTTGTTTCCTGAGAAGGGAACGAGATGTTGCGTAGATTTGTCATACTGGGGCATGCCTGTGAATTGCATCTTCGCTTCATATAATATAGACTGACAGCGTGGTTCACAGGCACCGTTTATATATCATGCAGCGTGGTTAATTGCCACGTCACCTTATCATGGCAGGCCTAAAAACAGGCATGATGTTAAACAAGCTTCAGATACCGGTCACGCACGAGATCGCTTCCCACAGCGTTGAGCTCACACAACGTCTCCTTCCCTTCTCAGGCAACCCAGACATTTTTGTTGCTGCAAAACAGATTTCCCATGTGGACAATGAAAAGCTGAATTGAACAACACAGACACACACACACACACACACACACACACCGTAGCCGCACAGACCCACACACATAGCTTCATTCGAAAAACTTTCGACCTTGCAGATTAGATGAGCCCAGTGAGGATTAATTAATCTTCTTAAGTCAATAGCAAACAGTGATTAATTACTTTTCATAAAAACATGACAATATGAACACAAAGTCCTGAACTGAACTCTATTATTGAACAATTTATTGTTTATTCATTTTTAGTTTTATTAGTAGAACATTTTAGTCATATTTTGGATTTTTGGTATACAGCATAAGCTACAAATGAGTTTTTTTTGTTTTTTTTTTTAATCTTTTTTAGTAATTTGAATCATTTGAGACCACCCGGGTAAATGATTCATTATGATTCATTCAGGCCGATCATTGCACCACTTAGAAGATTTTTTTTTCCCCCACACAGTTTGGAAATCTCAACAGTGGAAAGCTCCAGCTTTGGCCAAATCAGCTTTAATGGAGTGGGAAGATTCACTGATTCACACACTGAACCACTGAATGAGAGAGGAGCAAATGACAGAAACATTCACTGATTTAAATGATTCAATGGTTCAAACACTCACCTGCTGATTGAGAGGGGAGCAAATCTCTCTCATGCCAGAAAGATTCACTGGCTTAAAGGTTCACTGAGTCTAACACAGACCCACTGAATGAGAGAAGAATGAAGCTCAGTCATGACTGAAAGATTCATTGTTTCAAACACTGACCTGCTGAACGAGAGAGGAGAGAAGTAAAAGTTATAATATCAAACCCTGAATCGTTCATGTACGAAACAAAGTCTAGTGTAATCCAATTTTTTCAGAGCTGATCTGACGTCCTCTCTAGGCATGTCTGTTAGAATGAGTTCATCACTGTTTCGAAGCAGAAACACTTTCTTTTGTCACTCCACACCAGCATTAGACTCAGATAGGAGGCATGGCCTATAGTCTGAAGGTGAAACTTTACATTAGGTTTGAATGAAAAAAAACTCACATTTGATTTGTATATTTGCTGCATCTACACACTAATCTAGGTGTGTGTGTGTGTGTGTGTGTGTGTGTGTGTGTGAACTGCTTAAACATGAAAATGCTCATCAAGCATTCTAAGCAGGGAATCTCATTTACAAAAGAACAATTAGCATTGATCACATGCAGGGGAGAACGAGGTTCTGAGGTTAAAATAAATACCAGCGATGCGTTTTTCAGGCTCATGTAGCTCAAAACATTCCGTAAGGTTCTGAGTTTAAATCCCAGAGGTGTCAGAGCCTGTACTTCTGAATGAAATTCCATCTCACTTAAAAAGATTCTGTTAAAAATAATTTAATGTGAACATCATTAAGACTTTGAAAGCTGATGATGTAATCCTGCACAAAGAAACACACAGCACAGCTTTTTTCTTTATTTTTTCTTTACTATAACCTTTGCACTTCCTGTGAAATATGCATATAGCCGAGTTGGGCAATAAAACCAGCTGCAGGTGCATTAAATATTCACGACTTTTCTGAGATAACATGCTCATTCTGGCATAAAACCAGGAGAGCGGTGAGTGAGTCATCTGCTGCTCGCTGTCACTGAGACAGGAGAGGCTACATGCTGCTAAACCCTCAGAGGAATTCCATTATTTATATCTTTATTTTTATTTGAAGGAGGGAGATATTGCATGAGAAGATAGAGCTGTTTGCTAAAGAAATCAATCTTTAGAGGCTTTGCTAGGAGAACAAAAGCAGTGTATCAAGCAAAGTATTTAATGGTACTGTAAAACCACTCATCAAAAAAGATAAATAAATAAATAAATAAATAAATAAAATAAGTACTATAATAAAAGCTTAAATCAAAACATTACAGATTAAATAAGTAAATAAATATAGTATTTGTTTGTTAAATACAAAGATACAGTCATGTGAAAAAATAAATTGTTGGTTTTTTTTGACATATTTGGACAAGCAAACATCTGCTCATCTTTGAAACAGTGCCTATTAATAACATTGATATTCTTGAACAAAATCAGAAGGAAAAATAGCTTTTTCAATCATATACAGTATCTCACAAAAGTGAGTACACCCCTCACATTTTTGTAAATATCTGATTATATATTTTAATGTGACAACACTGAAGAAATGACACTTTGCTACAGTGTAAAGCAGTGAGTGTACAGCTTGTGTAACAGTGTAAATTTGCTGTCCCCTCAAAATAACTCAACACACAGCCATTAATGTCTAAACCGCTGGCAACAAAAGTGAGTACACCCCTAAGTGAAAATGTCCAAATTGAGCCCAATTAGCCATTGTCCCTCCCCGGTGTCATGTGACTTCTTAGTGTTACAAGGTCTCAGGTGTGAATGGGGAGCAGGTGTGTTAAATTTGGTGTCAGATATGATGCAGAATTCATAGCTGAATCAATGAATGCATGCTGTCCAGTCCCTGAGGCAGCATAGCAACCCCAAACCCCAAACCATGCTTTGCAGTTGATATGAGGTGTTTCTCCTGAAAATCTGTCTTTGATCTATGCTAAACATGTAAATGGTCTGCACTTATATAGCACTTTTTCACCTTAGTAGTTCTACAAAGCACTTACAGTTTCTCATTCACACATTCACAAACCAATGGCAGCAGAGCTACCATGCAAAGCACTAATCTGCCCTTGGGAGCAACTTGGGGTTCAGCTTCTTGCCCAAGGACGCTTCGACATATGGAGACATGTGGACCAGGAATTAAACCGGCTACCCTACAATTAGTGGACACGGCTGGTGTTACTGTGGCCAAACAAGTCTGTCTTTGATTCGTTTGTCCAGCGCACATTATAACAAAAGGCCTGGTCTTCGTCTATATGCTCATTGGCAAACTGTAGTCTTGCAAAAGCTTTTTCCTGGCACACCTCCCATGCAGGTCAAATTTGTGCAATCTCTTTCTGACTGTAGAAGCATGCACTTTGACACCAACCATTCCAAGACTTACTGGTCGATCCTGTTATGAAATTTTGGGGGTTTTGGAGACTTCTTTTTGCATCAGACAGTCTTGGGTTGAATTTGCTGGGATGGCCAGTCATGGACACATTGGCACTCGTTTGAAATCTTATAATAATAAATGTAGGGTTGTACTTACCTTTTCCATGTGACTGATCTGTTTTTTGTTCATTTAAATTGTGAAAATTACTGCACAATGTCAATTTTATGTGTCATGTGATTGTATCACAGAGTGTATCACCTTTATCAATAGGCACTGTTTCAAAGGACAAATGTTTGCTTACATATACATTACTCTGCAAAAGTTTTAGGCACATGCAAAGAAATGCTGTAGAACCAAGATGCCCTCAAAATGGTGAAATGAAATGTTTCCACATTTAAAAAATGCAGAGCAGTAAACAGTAGTAAATGAAACAAAGTTAATATTTGGTGTAACAAAAAAATTAAAAAATAGTCTCCAGTACAATTTGTGCAGATTTATAAGGAAATTAGCTGGTAAGTTTTATTAAGCATCTTGCAGAACCAGCCACAGTTCTTCTGGAGACTTTGACTGTTGCACTTGCTTCTTATTTTTGCAGCAAAACTCAGCGGCCTGCATTGTGTTTTTTTTTTTTTTTTTGTCTGAAAAGTGGTCTCTTATGTAATATGCTTCTTTCTTTAATGACACAAACATTTTTCTATAACATTTCATTTTGTGCTAGAAAACAAATGTTTTGGAATCTAAAATGTTTATGTACTTACTTGATAATGTAGAAGTCATAAAATAAAAAATCTATAACAAATTTTGTACTAAAAAAATAGGCCGCCTAAAAATTTTGCACAGTACTATATTTTATATATATATATATATATATATACTCTCTGAGGATCCGAAAAAAAGAATTGTTCCCTACATAAAGATGGCCTAGGCTATAAGAAGATTGCCAAGACCCTGTCACTGAGCTGCAGCATGGTGACCAAGACCATACAGCGGTTTAACAGGACAGGTTCCACTCAGAACAGGCCTCGCCATGGTCGACCAAAGAAGTTGAGTGCACGTGCTCAGCGTCATATCCAGAGGTTGTCTTTGGGAAATAGACATATGAGTGCTGCCAGCATTGCTGCAGAGATTGAAGGGTTGGGGGGTCAGCCTGTCAGTGCTCAGACCATACGCCGCACACTGCATCAAATTGGTCTGCATGGCTGTCGTCCCAGAAGGAAGCCACTTCTAAAGATGATGCACAAGAAAGCCTGCAAACAGTTTGCTGAAGACAAGCAGAGTAAGGACATGGATTACTGGAACCATGTCCTGTGGTCTGATGAGACCAAGATAAACTTATTTGGTTCAGATGTTGTCAAGCGTGTGTGGTGGCAACCAGGTGTGGAGTACAAAGACAAGTGTGTCTTGCCTACAGTCAAGCATGGTGGTGGGAGTGTCATGGTCTGGGGCTGCATGAGTGCTGCCGGCACTGGGGAGTTACAGTTCATTGAGGGAACCATGAATGCCAACATGTACTGTGACATACTGAAGCAGAGCATGATCCCCACCCTTCAGAGACTGGGTCGCAGGGCAGTATTCCAGCATGATAACGACCCCAAACACACCTCCAAGACGACCACTGCCTTGCTAAAGAAGCTGAGGGTGAAGGTGATGGACTAAACCCTATTGAGCATCTGTGGGGCATCCTCAAACTGAAGGTGGAGGAGCACAAGGTCTTTAACATCCACCAGCTAGGTGATGTCGCCATGGAGGAGTGGAAGAGGACTCCAGTGGCAACCTGTGAAGCTCTGGTGAACTCCATGCCCAAGAGGGTTAAGGCAGTGCTGGAAAATAATGGTGACAACACAAAATATTGACAATTTGGGCTCAATTTGGACATTTTCACTTAGGGGTGTACTCACTTTTGTTGCCAGTGGTTTAGACATTAATGGCTGTGTGTTGAGTTATTTTGAGGGGACAGCAAATTTACACTGTAACACAAGCTGTACACTCACTACTTTACATTGTAGCAAAGTGTTATTTCTTCAGTTTTGTCACATGAAAAGATATAATCAAATATTTACAAAAATGTGAGGTGTGTACTCACTTTTGTGAGATACTGTATATATAATTTATCATAAAAAAACACAAACTCTGATATACAGAACATTTTCCAGCACACACATGAGTTTAATTTAATTTCTACCCAGTAATCCAGTGAGAACATGCTGCATTTTGATTACTCTATTAACAATCTCGTAAAACTCTCTAATTAAACACACACACACACACACACACCTTTATCAGTCATTTGGCTAAAAGCACTTTATAAACCACTCTGCAGGGGGATTAATGAGGGAAAAATTTAGAAAATTTAGCCTCATGTTAATTAGTGAGGAACCCGATGGTGTTTTAGATGAACCCTGGTGACGTGCTGAGAGAATAGAAGCACAGATGTGCCTGTGTGTGTGTGCACGCGCGCGCATGTTAATACCAGTGTTAAAACCACTTGCATTTGAAAATTATATCATTAATTAAATCCATTACATTTACATTAATCCATTGCATTTAAATGACTAATCAAAAATGATGCAAAAAAATTTTATAGAATAAATATTCAATTTACATGCAAGGTGATGAGGTGTTAGGGGAGTGGTGGCTTGACGGTTATGGCATTGGGTTAGTGATCAGAAGGTCAGGGGTTCAAGCCACAGTTGGGTTTTTAACCCCCTCTGCTCCAGGGGCACTATATCATGGCTGAACCTGCGCTCTGACTCCAACCTCTTAACATGCTGGGATATGTGAAGAAAAAAGAATTTCACTGTTTTATGATGTATATGTGACCAATAAAGACTCATTATTATTATGATAAAACCATACAAAATCCACCACCGATCTTATACAGATCTAATCCACAATTAGTCCTCTGCTGATCCACTAGAGATATACTGCTGATCCGCTGCTGATCCATCACTGATCCATTGATGATGCTTTGTTAATTCACTGCAGATCCTCTGCTGAGCCACAGCTCATTCTCAGCTTATCAACAACAGAGCCACTGCACAACCTCGGCTGATCCATCAGTGATCCACATCTGATCCCTTGTTGACCCAATGCATCACTGATGATCATCAGCTAATCCTTTACTCATCCATTGTAGATCCTCTGCTGATCCACCAATGTTCCTCTGTGGATCCGCAGCCAATTCCCTGCAGATCATCTGCTGATACATAACTGATCCTTTGATAATAATCTGCCCATCCACAGCTGATTCTCTGGATATCCATTGCTTAATCACAACAGAGCCACTGCAGATCATATGCTGATCCACCACTGATACTCTGTTAATCCTTTCCCCGTCCACAGTGGATCTACTGCTGATCCACAGCTGACCTCCTTTTGATCCATTGTTAATCCTTTGCTGATCCATTGCTGATCCTCTGTGGATCTACAGCCAATTCTTTGCAGATCATCTGCTGATAGACAACTGATCCTATCACAGCTGATTCTATGCTGATCTGATGCCAAATCACAACAGAGGCACTGCAGATACAGTGCTGATGCACCACTGATCCTTTGATGATCCTTTGCTCATCCACTGTGTATTTACTGCTGATCCACAGCTAGTCCTCTACATATCCACTGTGGATACTCTGCTGCTCTACCACTGATCCTCTGTGGATCCACAGCCAATTATTTCCAGATCATCTGCTGATACACTACTGATCTTCTGCTAACAATCTGCTGATCCACAGTTGAATCATAACAGAGAAACCGCAGATCATATGCTGATCCACCACTGATCCTCTGTGTATCCTTTGCACATCCATTGTGGATCTACTGCAGATCCTTTGTGGATCCACAGTCAATCATTTGCAGAACATCTGCTAATGCACAACTGATCCACAGCCAATCTTCAGCTGACCCACCAATGATCCTCTGCTGATTCACCACTAAAGCTCTGCTAGTCCTCTGTTTATCCACTGTTGCTCCTCTGCTTATCCACCGTTGAACTTCTGTTGATCCAGACTTTATCTTCTGCTGATTCTCTGCTGATCCACCCATCTATTACCAATCTTTGAAGATTTATTTATCTATTTGATCTATTTGAAGGTAGAGGAAAAGACAGTTAAACCTTAATTACTTCCTGTTTTCTCTACAGCAGATAGACAAGTCTGAGAGTGATGTAAATAGATGTTGAGACATCTCACCCTGCTGGATAGAGAGATAAACCAGAGAAAGACAGTTTAGCAAACAAAGCAGCTATAAAAAATAGGACTCAGAATAACGAACAATGTCCAGTCTGATCACATCATCCTCTGTCCCCTTTGATTAAGTTTAATTTAATTGATTTCTTTCTACTAAAAAATTCACTTTCAAGAGCAAAATGGACAAATAAATGAACGATTTTAGGTGACACAGACCTCCTTTACCTGGTAGCTACAGTGCTGTGATTTCTTCAGTTTTTTGCATATATCTCATACTAAATAGTTTTAGATCTTCAAACAAAATGCCATATAAAATAAAGGCAATCTGCGTAAACATACAATTCAGTTTTTATTTATTTATTCATTTTTACTGAAGCAAAAAAAGTTATTTAACACCTATCACCAATGTGAAAAATTAATTGACCTCTTAAAATTAAAATATGGTTGTGCCACATTTAGCAGTAATAACTGCAAACAAATGCTTCTGATAATTGGAGATCAGTCTTTTACTTCCTTCTAGGACTAGTACTTACTCCTATGCTTTGGATCATTTTCTTGCTGCATAATCAAGTTGCATTTGATTTTCAACTTATGGCCTGAAGACCGGACATTCTCCTTTAGGATTTTCTGGTAGAGATTATAAAAGCCAGAGTTTCCGGTGTTGGGATTGTTTAATTTGCAATCAGTGTTGGAATCCAATCCTGGATTATTGCTTCTGCTTTTGTGTTTTTCTCTCCCGTTTCCTCAGCAAGTTATCAAAATTACAATTATAGCTAGAAATGTGATGAAGAGAAAATTATAATATGTAAACATAAAACATTGCCTGATTTTGTACTCCCATTCTGTCAGGCATAATTACACACTTGTGTTAAGAATTATGTGATTTTAAACGCTTCCTCTCTGTGTGTGTGTGTGTGTGTGTGTGTGTTTGTGTGTGTGCGCGCGCGCATGCACACAGCATTCAGTTATCCATCCATTGCTTTCTGAGTGCACCAAGTACAAACACGTGCTTTCAGCTCCATCTCGTGTCCGCTGCTTGAAATTACAACCCAAATTTCCCAGGTTCCAGCTGTAATTTTTAGTTTTTGCCTTCTTTTGGACACACCTCAGAATAATTCGGTCCTGATTAAAATGTTACAAATAAATGACCAGGCGTTAAATAGTTTAATGCTACTTAAGCACCCTGATATCAGAACTTAATGAATTACACTCCACAACATATAGTCTTTGTTTCTGTATCATATGTATATTTTTAGATCTCTTACTTCCACTCCAGTTACTTGATTGCTGTTATTTGGAAATCCTAAAACTTTTTGTCCTGGTTCTTATGTAGGACTTTCATGAGGTAAACAAGGCTGAAGGGAAAAATCTTGACCTTTAAAACAGTCTCTGTGCAGCTAAATAAATCGACCAGGACAGAAATATTTTTAGGACATTAGTTACCTATTTATGCCTTTCCCACTGTTTGTGCTTCACTGAGGCCTAATTGGGATCTTCCTAGAAATAAAGGGTTGAAATAAGCAAAATGATCAGCTACGACAAATAGTTTATAAATTATTTATAGACTATTTTAAATGAATCTATAAATTCAGTTAACTTACTAATTTATAGACTCATAAGATATTTAGAAACTATTACATGCATAATCCATTTATATACTAACTTCATTTATTAACTAAAAATGTCAAGAAATACTTTGAATAAGGTAACGATTGCTCACATAATGGAGGCTGAGACGGATGCAAGTGGAGATATGAAATTTAATCAAATGAAAAACACAAGTATTAACACAAACTAAATATATAAAACAAACTATGGGCAGAGAGAAATGACAAGGACTAAGAAACTAGACAACATAACGGCAACATAACGGCAACATAAATCAATGCAAATTCAGTGCAAACCGACTATACACGTGCCGTTAACATGAATGAGAATCAGATGTAGGTGGTCATGTGACAGTGACTACGTTTACATGGACAGCATTAATCCAATTATTGACCTTAATCTGAGTAAAATAATAATGTGATTAAGGTGTTTACATGAGTCGCTTTTAGAATACTCCTGTCATGTTCCCGTTTTACATGTTTTAGAACATAATTAGATTAACAGCCCGCGTCATTATGTCACCGTGCCATGCCGTCCGACGTCCCTCCAGAATTTCACGTATCAACATACAGTTCGTCTTCACTATGGTACCGTATACAGTTTTGGGTGTTTTTATTTAATTTTTTTATGAACGCTTTAAGTGTAGTTAATTATTTGTCATGCTATACGTGCTAATAGACAACTGCTTGAAGCCGTGGGTGTGTCCCAAATCACATAGTTACCGTCTATATAGTAGCCGAGATACATGTATTTTTCCCCTCTACAGGCCTATAGTAGGCAAGTATGCGATTTGGGACGCGGCCGAACTCTCTTGTTCGCCGTAAAACTGCCATGTGCGATCGTGTCCTGTCGCAAAATACGGTGAAAACTCTCACACGACGTTCATAATGTGATTAAGGTGTTTACATGTCTGTAATACATGCCCATAATGTGACTAAAACAGGAGTACTCCACCTGTCTTAATTAGATTATTGCTTACTTCGATTATGACCTTAATTAGATTAAGGTAAGTAAAAATTGCTGTTTACATGGTTGTTTCTTAATTAGAGTATGGTCTTAATCGGATTAAGAGTGGATTATTGTTGTCCATGTAAACGCAGCTAGTGATGCAGAGGTGCAGTGGCTGCTGGGAACGGAAGTCCAGAGTTCAGTCAGGATATCCAGGATATCCATTTCAACTTGCATACTAGATCCCGTACCTACATGTTTGTTTAAACAGATTTGTCCAGGAGTAATTGAACCACTTCTAAATATAATCAATTCTTCCCTAAGCACTGGCTATGTACCTAAATCACTTAAATTAGCAGTTATTAAACCCTTGATTAAAAAACCTGATCTTGACCCGTCTCAATTGTCCAGCTATAGACCAATATCAAATCTCCCCTTCATCTCTAAGATTTTAGAAAAGGTTGTAGCAAAGCAGTTATGCTCGTACTTAGATAGGAATAACATTCATGAAATGTATCAGTCAGGGTTTAGACCTCATCATAGCACAGAGACAGCATTAGTTAAAGTAGTAAATGACCTTCTACTGACCTACGATCAGGGTTGTGTCTCTCTGCTTGTGTTACTCGACCTTAGTGCAGCTTTTGATACTATAGATCACACTATTCTCCTTGATAGATTAGAAAATGTTGTTGGTATTAAGGGAACAGTCCTCTCCTGGCTCAGGTCTTATCTGACCGATCGTTATCAGTTCGTAGATGTAAATGGTGAATTCTCCATGCGTACTGAGGTTACTTTTGGAGTTCCACAGGGTTCTGTTTTAGGCCCTCTGCTCTTTACTTTATATATGCTACCCCTAGGTCAAATTATTCGTAAACATGGAATTAGCTTCCACTGTTATGCTGATGATACACAGTTGTATGTTTCAGCGAAGCCAGAGGACAGACAGAAGCTTAGTAAAGCTGAGGATTGTGTAAAGGACATTAGACATTGGATGTTAACTAACTTCCTTCTACTTAATTCTGATAAAACAGAAATACTTTTATTAGGCCCACGTGTAGCTAGAAGTAATCTTTCTGATCACATGGTTACTCTGGATGGTCTTTCTGTTTCATCATGTGCAGCAGTTAAAGACCTTGGAGTGATTATTGACTCCAGCCTATCATTTGATGCTCATGTAGATAATATTACTAGGATAGCCTTCTTTCATCTCAGAAATATTTCTAAAATAAGAAACATATTGTCACTACATGATGCGGAAATACTAGTTCATGCATTCGTCACCTCTAGATTAGATTACTGTAATGCCTTACTGTCTGGATGTTCCAGTAGGAATATAAATAAGCTCCAGTTAGTCCAGAATGCAGCTGCTAGAGTCCTAACTAGAACTAGAAGGTACGACCATATCACACCGATATTATCAATACTGCATTGGCTCCCAGTAAAATCTCGCATTAACTATAAAATACTTTTATTAACCTATAAAGCACTAAATGGTCTCGCGCCACAATATCTAAGCGACCTTTTGGTTTTATATAATCCGCCACGCCTACTTAGATCAAAAGATGCAGGCTATTTGACGGTACCTCGAATAGTGAAGGCTACAGCAGGGGGAAGAGCTTTCTCTTATAGAGCCCCACAGTTATGGAACAGTCTTCCTATTAGTGTTCGGGACTCAGACACAGTCTCAGTGTTTAAGTCTAGGCTTAAAACGTATTTGTTTACTCAAGCCTACCCTGACTAGATTCTGTTCTACTACTTCGCAGTCATAATAATCTTTTTTCTCCCTCTCTCCTTTCGCCGAGCCCCACATGAATTTATGGAGATACTAGAGATCCAGATCCTTTCTGCCTCTGGATGGAGCTCAAATCTTCTCTAATTCCAGACTGCTGGGACTACGGCTGCTCCTAAGGCCATACAGACTTCATATAAATCCATAATGAACTTTTTCACACTATCTGTTGTTACCCAGATGAGGATGGGTTCCCTTCTGAGTCGGGTTCCTCTCAAGGTTTCTTCCTCTTAAAACATCTTAGGGAGTTTTTCCTTGCCACCGTCGCCACTCAGTGGCTTGCTCAGTTGGGATAAATTCGCACCTTTAATATCTGTATACCATGTTGATATTTCTTTAAAGCTGCTTTGAGACAATGTCTATTGTAAAAAGCGCTATACAAATAAAATTGAATTGAATTGAAAAAAGAATAGAACCCCCGGAGCACCAGAAAAACTCTCCCTCCCCTGGCGGTCCTGGCTCCCTGGGCAAAATGTCTTCACAGCCCCTTAGGTCACAAAGCAGGCACCTCAGGGAGTTGAGGGCAGGCATGAGGCTGGGGCAGTCTCGCCGAGGTCTCCAGACAGCACCCAGATGTGGGAAGCTAGGTCATCAGCTTCAGCAGGGTGACCAGGAGGGCAAAGTGGCTTCCTTGGGCGAGCAGCATGGCAGAGTCTGGCGTAGTGACATCCAAGGCAAAACAGGGAAGAAAAGTGGAGCTCTTGGCCGCACCAGGCGGCGGAGCAACATACTCAGCTGAACAGGGAGACTGAGCGGCATCCTATGACGAACAGGGATGCTGAACAACATCCTACATCGACACGGCAGGCTGGACTAAATCCATAGTGGGGGAGGGAGGGTGAGAGATGGTTCCAGCCTGGTTGGAAGGCTCCCCTCTGGTATACCCCATGACGAAGTACATCACGTCGAGCCATTCCCTATTGTTTTTAATGAAGGAGAACTTTCCCTCCTTCTCTCCCCTCAGCTTTAACTTTTCATACAGGGCCTCTCAGACCCTGAAAAATTCTGCTGTATCCATGTTGAGGTCTTTCTTTCTATCACGTAATGGAGGGTGAGACCTCCATACTTTGCTGTGTTCTTGGGATCATATATGAAACTCTTGTATCTCCAAAAATGATGAGCTGAGTTATTCCAAAAAGCTCTATTTAAAAAAAAAAAAAAAAAATGTGCCAAAAGTATTAAACATAACCTTTCAAGAAACGAACAAAAATCTATAATGAGAAAGAAGAAATCACTTTGGAAATGAAAACAATTAATAAATTTGACATGGTCTTTAAATAAACACCATTCTTTGTTAATAGTTTTCTAATCATGGTTTATGAATGTGCTGCCAAAATTTCATTTATGCATTCAAAGTTTACGTTCACCATTCTGGCAAAAACCTCTCGTGTGGGCGAGGCGTAACAGCGATTTACTCTCTTTGTCTAGTGAGATTTGGATCAACAGCTACCTGACCAGGAAGTAGAAACTTCAGTGGTGCGGATTTTAGAGAGCATTCTGGATGCGGTTCTCTGTATAGTTATAGTGTTTGTACTTTGTAGTGGAAATGACTTACTTACATAGGTCAGTGTATTAGTTCGTAATGAATATGTAAGTTTGGGTAGTCTCATACCACTATTTGTTTTAGATGAGGTCTCAGAAGCGGCACAGAGCATCTTCATTATCATCATCTTCGTCATCATCCTCCTCCTCCTCATCTGGACACTCGGGCTGTTGATCCAAATCTCACTAGTCACTGAGAGCAAAATGACATGTGTCAGAATGGCAAATGTAAACTTGCGAAGCGAAACTCTGGCAGCACATTCATAAACCATGATTAGTCAAAAAGAAGCTTAGAAAACTGTTAACAAAGAATGCTTTATCTTTATTTGAAGACCATGGTACATTTTTTGCTACTGAGTTCACTGTTTTCAGATTCAGAGTGTTTTCTTCCTTCTCATTGTATATTTTTGTTTGTTTCTTGAATGGTTATGTTCAATACTTACTTTGTAAAAAAATTAAAAAAAAAAAAAAAAAAAAAAAAACAGAAATATATGTTAAATAGTTCTGAGCTGTCTAAATGCTTTTAGATGTGCATCTCTGTGCTTGTTTTCTTTTTTTTTTTTTTTTTTTTAGCAGAGGAGCTTTGCTTGAAGTGAAGGAATGCAGCAGTTCAGGAATGTGGTGCAGGTTATTGATTATTATTCTCTGTGTAACTGCTGTTCCTGCTGCTTTCAGGTCATTCTGCAATTCTTTTCAGGTGACTGCTGGTTGTTGTTTTTTTCTCTTTAACTTCTTTATCATTAGTCTGAGAGCTCGTTGTGAAGTCTTGCATGGCACACCTGTCTGGGGATGATTAGTTGTTGTTCTAGAAACTTTCCACCTGCATGTTTTCCTGCTAATTGTAGTGACAGGGATGATTAAGGTCTTTGCTATGGCTTTGTTGTTTTTTTTTAAGCAAGTCTTGTTTAATAATGCTGCCCCTGAGAAATTTAGGAAGCTCTTGATTGCTCCATGATTGCTAATTGTGTGAAATCTTCCCAACCAATGGCAGCATATTTTAAATGACACCAGGTGAAATTTTATATATATTGTAGCAGGTCAGGAAGAACACTTGGGAGTGTGTGCACGTGGGTCGCTGTCTTCCCAGAGTGGGGTATGAATGGGCTGGAGCGGCCTTGTGGCTGGACCCAGGAGGACTGGCGGAGGTTGAGAGGGTCGGTGAGAGGCACAGCGCAGCCAGGAAGTTTCTCCTCTGAGCTCAGCGTCATCTTTGTCGTCATCATTGTCATCATCTTTATCATTGTCCATGTCTGAAAACAGAGAGAGAGAGAGAGAGAGAGAGAGAGAGAGGAATCACACACTTTGTTTACAGAGTTGAACTCCCCACACTGTCTCTGCTGCACCCTTTTATAGCTGCTCCTCTTCTCCCAGACGGTGAGAATACGCCACTCCAATCATCAGTGTGTGTTTATGCCTCCCCATCTTGCAGCCATGTGCACTCTTGCTGTCCATAAACAACCGAGGTGCTGAAGTGGCACTGTCTGTTCAGCACCCTGCCGGCAGTTGTGCAAGGAGCATGATGCCCTTGTGTGTGTGTGGGCCTGTCTTCACGATATAATATATATATATATATATACACACACAGAGGCGATTGCCACCATCGCCTCTGGCTTACTCATTAGGGATAAATTCATAGATTTATTACTAAATTTCTGTAAAGCTGTTTTGGGACAATGTGCATTGTTAAAAGCGCTATACAAATAAAACTAAATGATAATATACAGTATTGTATAAAATTGATAGTGAAAAGAATTGAGACTGAATTCTTGATGGTGGCAAGGAAAAACTCCCTGAGTCGATATGAGGAAGAAACCTTGAGAGGAACCAGACAAAAGTGTGCTAATACTACATGGTCAAATAGTGCAATTGTGTAATCAGGAAAAATTTATTACAGTTTTTACATGAAGTATGTTGTGTTGAACTGTTCACTGATGGAGACTTGAGTGCAAAACTGTGTCAGTTGTAGTCTAGCCATCATAGCATAACTGTTCATATGAATTGAGGTCCAAAGTTATCTTGTGATGTTTAAGTGGTACCATCCTCAGCAATCTCAATGTTCTTTAGGCTACACCATATGGGGGCATCATCAGCGGGAGCATGTAACTTCCAATTGATGAGAACTCCAACCAGAAGTAGGGCATCAGGATGAGTCAGGCAGGTCTGGAGAGCAGAAGGGGTCATGATCATTGGCATCTCAGAAGTGTAGCTTGACAGAAAAAGAGGGAGAGTGAGGGAAAGAGAGGGAGAGATTATTAGGTATGCTTGTTTCCCCATAATGGTTAAAGACAATGTACTTTGCATGAGTGCAAGCAGAGACTCTGGCAAGACTAGCTATGAAAGCATAACTAAAAGGGAGAGCCACAAGGTAACACAGATATGAGGGCACCCTGGCGGTACGCCACTCCACCATCAACAAACCTGGGTGAACGCATGAATGTGGGGGGTGGGGGGTCAGCATCCAAAAAACCTAGTTCACCACAATATTCTATGCCTGTGAACCCTCTAGATCAGCTCCTTTATCTAAGAAAGAAACTATTCACTAAAAGCTTGACTAAACAAATATGATTGAGCTGGACATAAACAGTGACACTGTGTCTGAGTCCCAAACACTAACTGGAAGACTGTTCCATAACCATGGGGCTTTCTAAGAGAAAGTTCTTTCCCCTGCTGTAGCCTTCAGTATTCAAGGTATCAACAAATACCCTGCACCTTTTGATCAAAGTAGGTGTGGTGGATCATAAAAGACCAAAAGTTCGCTCAGGTACTGTGGCACGAGACCATTCAGTGCTTTATAGTTCAATAGTAGTATTTTATAATCAACGTGAAATTTTACTAGGAGACAAAGAAGTGTGGATAAGAAAGGGGTGATCCAACCTAGAGGTGAATAAAGCAACTAAACTAATTTTTCTGTATCATGTAGTGACATTTGTCGTGGAAATTAGGCAACACTCGCAGACTTGTCCTCTGAGGTGAAAAAAAGGTTTATTACAGAAAGATGGTTAATGCAGGATAGAAGAAAGCAGGACAGAATAATGAGAGCGCTCTGAGGCACTTGTGCTGAACAACTACTATATATATGAAAAGCAGAGCATGATACACTTCTGTGTACTGATAAGAAGCAGTTTGAGGCAGTTCAGACAGGCTTTGTTTCAGGGTCTTAGAAGATGTGCAGACAAACCTTGAACAGAAGAACATGTTTGTGTCTGTGTAAGCAGATAAACTTTCTGTACTGATCTAAGTGATATGACATGGCCTTCTTAGGCATTATCCTCAGATGAACATGAACAGAACAGGAACAAAACTATTACAAAGTAAAATGAATAATTTCCCTCACACATTATATTTCTTATCTTAGCAATATTTCTGAGGTGAACGAATCCTGGAAATATTATCTACATGAGCGTTAAATGAAAGACAGAAGTCAATAATCATGCCTGGTCTTTTATACTTGAACATGATGAAACAGAAAGGCCATCCAGCATTACTGTGTTATCAGAAAGCTTAGTTCTAGCTGCATTTGGTGCTAGTAGAAGTACTTCTGTCTTGTCTGAATTAAGGATGAGGGAGTTAATAAGCCTCCAGTGTCTAATGTACTTTACATATTCCTCAACTTTATTAAGCTGGTGTCTGTCATCTGGCTTTGCTGAAACATATAACTGTGTATCTTCAGCATAACAGTGGAAGCTAATTCCATGTTTACAAATAATTTGATCCAGAGGTAGCATATATAAGGAAAAACAGTGGCCCTAAAACAGAACCTTGTGGAACACCAAATTTAACATCGGTATGCATAGAGAAGTCACCATTTATATCTACGAACTGATAGCGATTGGTCAATTAAGACCTGAGCCAGGAGAAGGCCGTTCCCTTAAGGCCAACAACATTTTCTAGTCTATCAAGGAGAATAGTATGTTCAGTGGTATAAAAAGCTGCATTTAGCTCATGTAACACAAGCAAGGAGACACAACCCTGATCAGAGGCCAATAGTAGGTCATTTACTACTTTAGCCATCTCGGTCTGTGCTATGATGAGGCCTAAATCCTGACTGATACATTTCATGAATGTTAATCCTAGCTGGACAACTGATAGGGGTCAAGGTCAGGTTTTTCAATCAGGGGTTTGATAACTGCTAGTTTAAATGATTTAGGTACATAGCCAGTGCTAAGGGAAGAATTGATTATTTTTAGAAGGGGTTCAATTACAATTCAATTCAGAAAAATTCTGTTTAAAGAAACACGTAGGTAAGGGATCTAGAATACAAGTTGATGATTTTGCTGAAGAGATTAATGAAATTAGTTTGGTCTCTCTGAGGGGATTAAAACATTGTAATTGTTGTTCAGATATTGTTATATTATCATGTACAGGATTAGTTATAAAACTGTCTGGTTTAAATATAATAGTGTGAATTTCGCATATAATATTTTCAACTTTACCAATGAAAAAAATCATGAAATCTTCACTGCTATATAATGATTGTGATTGTCTGCCTGTTTCTGAAGTGGTTTTATTACTAGTTAATTTTGCTACCGTGTTGAATAGAAATCTAGAATTGTTTTGGGTTTTTTTCTATTAAGGTGGAGAGATAGACTTTTCTAGCATCATTAAGAGATTTTCTATAGTTCAGGAGGCTCTCCTTCCATGCTGTTTGAAATACTACCAATTTGGTTTGATGACATTTACGTTCTAATTGTCGAGTGGTCTGTTTTAAGATATGCGTTTCATCATTATTCCAGGGTGCTAGCTTTTCCTCTCTAATTATTTTTATTATATCTAATGTTTAAAAGTCCTAGATTCGGATCAAAGGTGCTGGCTATACATTCAGTATGATCTAATTTTATGTTAATTAGGTTACTAAAACAAACTTTCTGAAATATTCTATGTATTTGTTTAGCCCAGGGAACAGACACAGTCTCTACAGAATGTACTATAAGTACTGAATTATTATTTGAATATTGATTATGATAAATGTTGTTGATGTTGGAAGTTGTACTTATGGCAGGCAGTCACATAGTGTGTAGCATCTTATCCCAGTAGATTATCGTCCAGTAGGAAAACACTCAGGCTAATGTGCCAAGAAGCTGTGAAGTCATCAGAAAACAGAGACGTGAACATATGACGCTTCCGCCTGTTTTAGCCTCAATTTCTAAGGCACACATTTTGTCTTGTCTCGTCTCGTCTCACTGATCGCACAGCTGTTATGCAGAGCCAAATTTAGCACATTAGCATCTCCAGAGGGAACACACACACACACACACAGTTAGGGATTTCCTCTGAGTAATGAGGAGAAAATTAAGAAAAAAAAGTTTTCAGTCGAAATTGATGAGAGCGAGTCACTTTCAGAGATGTTAGTGATAATAACACTGGAAACAGTGATAAAAATTAAGGTTTTTTCCCCATTTTTCCCCCATGCTTCCAGCCATGTGCTGATTAGATTTGCTATCATAAAATGATCTCTATCTCTCTCTAAAAAAACCCCAAAACAATAATATATCAATACAATCAGTTTGCTAATCCAAGCATGAACTCATATCACTATGAAAAGCATTCACTATGTAATAGGGCTGCACGATTATGGCCAAAATGATAATCTGGGTTATTTTGATCAATATTGAGATCTCGATTATTTATCACGATTATTCATTGATTTTAGTGACAACATATTTTTATTGTACTTTCACATTTAAATAAACAGACCGCTGCTTTCACCTCCATGTTGTGCTACATTCCTGCTAATGTACAAATCTTTGCATGAAATTAGACTGATCCTTAAAGTGCATCATCTCGTAGAAGCAAAATATAAATAAAATTGCACCCAAAATATAGAATAAGTAAAAATAAAAATGGCATCAACCAAATGAAAATATGCAATCAAATATAACAATATGCAACCAAATGAAAACAATTCAGGCCTATGCAGAAAAGGCAATAACAGTGTTTACAGGAGGAGAGATGCAAATCTTGTGCTCCTAATTAAAAAAATTTAGGAGCACAGTTGAAGTTGAGGTTTTTAAATTTTATTTATTTATTTATTTAGAGATAGTAACATTAATGTGCCACAATATAACACACAAGTAGGCATGAGAAAACTGGACAATTATGACAGACTTTAGGAACATAGTGTGAGCCATGACAAATTAATTTACCTTCTGATAAACTAAATTTAATATTTTCAGTTCATTTTACAGACTGTATACAAACAACCACTGTTAACCTGTTCCACCTTGTAAACAAATACAATAATCCTCAATGTTCAGTGTTTGAAGTCGGCTCCCCTTAAATATATTTAAAGCTACACTATTAGACATTTTCCACTGTCATGGTTCTGGGCTGGAGCCAATTCTCGAACCGCTCTGTGTATATTGTGTAGATATCTGAATAATCTCATGTAGGATGTGATTGGGTGAGTTCATTTACCCGCCAGATGAAAAGCGCTTTAGGTTAATGGTGTTCATTAGGGATGCACCGATCAGGATTTTTACGACTGAAACCGATCCAGATATCAATCTTTTTTTTTTTGTTTAAGCTTTAATCAGGAGGTCATAAACAGTTAAATGTAAGCTCTCTGCTCATGGCCACTGTTAATTGAATTAAAATAATAGCAGTGTGAAATACTGTTGGTTAATTGATAAATAAACAAGTATAAAATATTTATTTTTAAGTATCTTAAACAATAGTCCTAATTAAAAGTAGATTAACACAAGCATGATCCATATTAGGGAAAAGGCTAATAGCCTTCTAAGGAGATAGCCTACTAAGCTTAATGTCAAATTGATATTAAATGTAACCCATAGTAACTAAACATTATTTCATTTCTCATTTTATTTATATTTTATGAAGTTATTATAATATCTATTTTTTTTTATATTAAATGATTCATTTATTTAACTAAGCACATTTTTTGTCTTTACATATTATTAGTTTTCTGTTTGTTTGTTTATCAGTTGTTCCTTTTAGATCATTTCACAGTACAATGTTGCCATGTCTGCTGATAATATTATTTTTGGGGGGATTAAATCAAAACATGGATCTGGAGTTGACGTTTCTGGTAATATCTGGCAACCTTAAATTTAAATTAAGTGAATACGCTATGCATTCGAGTTAGTGAAGAGCGTGAAGGAGAGCAGCAGCGTACTCCTTCTGAGCAGTTGCTAATCTTGATTATTAAATAATTCCTCACCAATCATAAAGAAGTTTGAATTAAACCTACCTTGTAGCGTTAGCATTATTATTCATTTACTCTGCCTGACGCCGCTGTCTACACGAGCAGGTGAAAGTTCGGGTCATTTTGCCGGATCAATAAAAGATGGCAGTTGTGATACTGGGAAGTTGAGAGAAGCAGATGATGTACACTGTTACTCTTGTCATCATAATGGCTTCTCTGCAGTATTTCCACACTTTTTCGGTTGACTGAGGTGAAGAAAAGCAGTGTGAAAGTAACTGTTCCGCGGTGTAGATGCATTTTGGACTTCCTGTAGTTTTTATTCCGATTGTATTATACAACTCCGAACAGGTCACTCGCACTGGTGCAAATAAATATTTATTCACAGTCGCACAAAGTACTTTTCAGTCACAAATGCGAGTGAAATGGTCGCAATGTAGAGCTTCAAAGTTTTTTCCTGTTCAGGAGGTTTAATGTCCCCGACAACCTCTGTAGTGCCATTTAGCATCATGTTAGTGTCATGATATCTCCTTGCGCAAGCGTTGTAGCTCGCCGCAAAACTGGCAGCTCGAGTGCTAAAAATGCTAACCCCATTTCCGGGTTTTGGCATTAGAAAATGATGTCATTCCTGCGCCACTCTATGATGATTGGCTGCAAATTCAGGAAGCGCTTGATTTGATCTGCAGCAGAGTTTTCTATGAGCGGAGGACGAACTTTAAACGTCAATAGCGCAGTCGATCATGTTCATTTAATCGTGGGCAGTCAAAATCGTAATCGCGATAGATATTCGATTAATTGTGCAGCCCTACTATGTAGTAATGTAGAAGATACATGTGTGTGTTTATACATGAAGAGATTTGTTAAAAAACAGTGTTACTGCTTAGTGCCGACTGATGTTAACATGGTAACCAGCACTGTTTGTTAAGAGGGTTAGGTGTGTGTTCATTTTTATGTTCAGATCCATAATAGTTCAACAAAATCTAATGGAAACAAAGCCGTCCTCATATTTATCCAAGTAACACCATATTCAGATTTTGTGTCTGATGGGTTGTTCTTTTGGCTTACAAACTAAATTTAATTTCAGTTCAGTTCAATTTGCTATCAATTATTTAGATACTTTAAGATCCAGGGAAATCCATCTCTATATACTAGAAAGCCTCCTCAGTGATCCACTGAAACTACGCTCCATTTCTTTACAAGCTCTCACAGAAGTCCACTGAAATTGAGTGACATGTATTTGGAAAATTCAGTAAATTCATTAGGAAAACCCACTCATTGATCCAGTGAAGTTCAGCACTATTTAGAGATCTGGTGAAACATAATAAAATTCATTGGGAAAATTTGCTTCGATTGGAATTTGATTCTAATCATATAAATCTCATATGTAACCCTGTTCCGTGAGAAGGGAATGAGACGTTGCATGAGATCCACGCTGTGGGAAGCACCCTCGCGCGATATCTGAAGCTTGTGTAACATCATGCCTATTTATAGGCCTGCTGTGATCAGGTGAAGTGGCAATTAAGCGCGTCGCATGATATAAAAACAGCACCTGTGAACCGCGCCATCAGCCTCTATTATCTGAAGTGAAGACGCAATTAACAGGCACGCCCCAGTATGACAAAGATACGCAAAGTTCCCTTTCAAAGGGAACTCAACGTTACACGAGCACCACGCTGTGGGAACAACAATACCCACTCTGTCATACTGAGGGTATGGCCTCTATAAAAAGATATGAGCCTGAGGGTCACTGGAAGACACTCAATCCCAGGGTATACTTATATATGCAGGTTGTAATATTGAATGAATGTGTGTGGTGTAGACCACTGCAGCACTCACATCCTGTAAGGGTACCCCTTTGGACAAAGCCTTTGAGGAGGCGACACCCCTAGTGGAATGAGCCCTTATGCCCAGATTCGTAGCGAGACAGCGTGACTCATAAGGGATAGAGATTGCTTCCAATATCAAATTAGAGATGTGCCTCTTTGACACAGCATCACCTCTACTGCCGCCAAAGCAGACCAGCAGCTATTCCGACTTATGCCGCTGGTGGGAGAGGTGGACGTAAGTGCAGAGAGCCCTTACTGGACACAGTAGGTAAAATTTCTCTTGTTCCAGGGTGAGGAACAGAGGAGGGCAGAAAGCCTGCAACACCACTGGCTGGGTAGCCGATGTAGGCACTGTAGGAATATAATCCAGCCTAGGATATAGGAAGGCCTTGGTAAAGTCAAGGCAGGAAAGAGAAACAGAGAGAGCTTGTAGATCTCCTACTCGCTGGAAAGATGTCAGGGCCAGCAGAAGAGCTACTTTTAGAGTCAGAAGCTTCTCAGAGGCTGACTCTAAGGGCTCAAATGGGGCACCACAGAAAGGTCCCAGTAAGGTATGCGTGGCCTGCAGATGGGCCTCAGCCATCTGACACCATGGTTAAACCTCAAAGTTAGAGGATGTTGCCCCACACAGGTTCCATCAACAGGGGCGTGGCTGGCCGAAATGGCGTCCATGTAAACCCTGATTGTAGAAGGAGCCCACCCCACTGAGAAATGTCCTTGTAAGAAGTCCAGGACTGCAGCTATTGCGCAGTTCACTGGGCCTAGCTTGCGTTCCTCACACCACAAGACAAAAAGCCGCCACTTGAGCGCATACAATTTCCTTGTGGATGGTGCTCTACTGTTCAACATGGTCTCTACAACCTCAGTTGTGAGACCAAAATCTTTGAGCTGGTGCCTCTCGGGGCCAGACCCACAGTTTCCATAGTTCGGGCCCAAGGGTGATAAATCAGCCCTCCGGCTTGAGACAGTAGACCCCTGCGGATGGGAATCTCCCAAGGAGTGCCATCTAGCAGGGACATTATCTCTGAGAACCATATTCGAGCTGGCCAATAAAGTGCTACTAGCAGCAGATGTAGACTGTCTTGGAGAACTCTTGCTAGAACTTCGCAGAGCGATCGGGGGTAAAGTGTACAGATGTGAACTCAACCACTTGTGCACCATGGCGTCCAGCCCTAATTGTGCGGGAGGAGTGAGGGCGAAACACATGCAGTCCCGCTTGGCCAAACCGCTGCCAAATGGACTCCACCACTTGGGGATGGAGCCACCAATCCCTGGGCCTCAGCCCCTGCCTCACCAGGATGTCTGCCCCCACATTCCAGTTACCCAGAATGTACATTGCACTCACAAACAAAACTTTCCCTCTGCCCAGAGAAGAATTAGTTGCACCTGCCTGAACAGGGGGCACGGACATAATCCTCCTTGGTGGTCAATATATGAGACCACCTCTGTGTTGTCTGTAAACACATGGTGACCTCTCAATTGAGGAAAAAGGAATTTCAGTGATAGAAATATGGCCCACATTTCTAGGCAATTTATATGCCACTCCAGATGAGGGCCGCTCCAGAGACCGTGAGCTGGACAGTGCTCCAGTCCATGAAGGAGGTGTCTGTCATTACCGTCTTGCGCTAAGGGGACACCCCTACAGTGTGACCCAAGGTGTGACCCAAGGCTAGAAACCGGGGACACTTCAAATTCTCTGAGCACGTAGGCATCGCTGCGTGACACTGATTACTCTGAGGTTTCCTCCTCGGACAAAACCCACAACTTCTCAGCCACCACTGAAATGGTCTCCTGTGCAATTGGCCTAATGGTATGATGTTGGCTGCTGCTGCCATTAGCTCCAAAATTCTCCCATGGAGACTGGAGGGGATGCCAAGATCCAGCTTTATCTTCCTCAATGCTGATAGGATTGACCCTACGCATGTTGGGGATAGAAATACCCTCATTGTAGTAGAATGCTCATAACCCTTAAAAAAGTTGTCCACTGCACTGGAGAAAGCACACTTTTCTGAGGTTCAACCTGAACCCCAAGCTCTTCATGTGGGCAAGAACAACATGTCGAGGCTGAAGCGCCAGTTCCCTGGATCATGCTAGAATTAACCATTCATCCAGGTAGTTTAGCAAACGGATGCTCTCAAGTCACAACAGAGCCAGAATGACATCCACACACTTTGTGAAGGTGCGAGGGGATAAAGCTAGTCCAAAAGGAAGAACCCGATCTTGGTATGCGTCACCTCCAATGCAAACCCCAGGAACTTCCTGTGATTGGGCGATGTTTTGCTGTGGAAATATGCACCTTTTAGATCTATCATCACAAACCAGTCCTCAAACTGAATCTGTGGAACGATAAGTTTGGGCGTCAGCATCGTGAACCTGTATGTCCGAAGAGTACAGTTCAGATGATGCAGATCTAAAATTGGCCACATACTCCTCTATTTTTTGCGGACCAGGAAATAACAGCTGTAAAAACCTCCCTCCCTCAGGGAACGGAGTACATGTTCTATGGCCCCTTTGTCCAAGAGGGATCTTACTTCCTGTGCAAACGTCGGGCTCTGGTCTGTGCTGACTACTGTGATGAGCAAACCTCTGAACTGTGGGGGGGGGGGTCGAGCTGTAAACTGTACCCGGTAACCCTTTTCTATGGTAGACAGAACCCATGGAGACACATTTGGAAGTAGTTTCCACACTGCCAGATGGTCTTTTAGTGATGTTAACTATTCCACATTCTATTGGAGGGAAAGCATCAGATTTTCGTTGCCCTGTGACAGCTTGCTGACCAGAGAACACTGAAAACTTGGGACAGCCTTGGCTAGGGGAGGCCCTACAGTAGCACTGGGGGACTAACTGCCCTAACAACCTCATGTCCCCTGATACGTCCCTCCACAGCCCCTCAGGACTGCTCCTCTTTGTCTGCTTGGACTTTATGACCATTCTCAGATTAGGCCTAGTAGCGGGCCGCGACTGTGTCTGCCTGTTCCCCTAGCTGCCATACTTGCCTGCTGTGACTCCCTCACACTAGCGCTGGTGAACTCAACACAATGGGGAAGGAACTGGCTGAATGCCGCCATATGTCGAGCTCACTCAGCAGGTCTGCTTGGTAGGCCTGCAACACTGTCATTATCTGCAGTGACCCACAAGCAAGAATACTACTGCATAGGCCTTGCCCACCAATGCCATGATGGCCTTACATGGAGGCTTGGCTGGCAAAGCCGGCCCCCCTAAATTACCTGCCGTCGATGGAGAGAGGCAGCTCGCAAGCACCTCCTCCACCTTCAGCATAGCTGAATAGCCATGCTGTTCATTCCCCACAATGGCCGAATAATCCAACATAGTGGGGTTATAAATATAACTTTTGCATGGTTTTCCCCAAGAAGCCTGATATTTTGTCATGCACTTCTGGAAAAAGGGGAGTTTTCTGCAGTGTGAGGGATTTACTTTCACTGGGTAGAAAAAAGCTCATCCAGCCTTAGTAATCACTTCAAGCAGCTCTCTATATGCTGCTCTCAGTTTTTAGCACACCCCTCTGGCTCCTCGGAGTCAGAGAGGAATTATTACTATTATTTTTGTGTGTGTGTTGTTTTTTTTTTTTTTCCATAGCGGAAGGAGGAGTCATGACGCAAGCACTGAAATCCAGCGGAGAGCCGGACCTGGAAGACAGAGCAAGAGATACAGCAGTGCTCATCTCTGGCTCCTCTTCTGGATCCATAAGAGATCCCCTGGACCTGAGACGGCTAGCTGCCTCAGCAGCGGCAGGCCCAGATCCGCGATGATCTGAAACGCAACTCGTTTTGGCTTCCGAGAAGAGAGCAAGTTGTGAGAAGAGCTGCCTAATGTAGGCCTTACAATGCGCAGTCAGACCCCTCGATGGTTGCCGTCGCATGCTCCAACCCTAGACACTTCACACAGAAAGTGTGCACTACTCCCTGACATAAAATGGGAGCAAGGCGTAACACACTTCCTGAATTCTCTCACATACTTTTCTGTCTCGCCCATTCCTTTTTTTTTTTTTTTTTTTTTTTCAAGTGATAGAAAAGTCCAGAGATTTTGAGAAAAGATAGATAGGAAATGAAGCATCTTTTTGTTTCTTTACCCAAACATCGACATGCAGTCTCGCTGAAGATAATAAAGGCTGATAGCGTGGTTCACAGGTTCCATATATATACCACGCGATGCGCTTAATTGCTACGTCACCTGATCATGGCAGACCTATAAATAGGCATGATTTTGCACAAGCTTCAGATGCTGGTCGCGCGAGGGCTTTGTGTAACGGTACCGCCGGCAGATGGCGCTGTGGTGACAGCATGCATGAGCACGTGCTTGAAACTCGCATGGACGCTAAAACCGGGTTAAGTGTTGCCAGCTGCCAGCAATCAATGGACTGTTTACTTAAACCCCTCGCCTTGCTGTGCACATCGCGTGGCATTAGCCTTAACCTGAACCAAACCAAACAAACCTGAACTGAACTAAAACAAACTAAGCTAAACGAAGCGAAAGAGTTGTAGCAAAGCAACGCCAAGCCAAGCAAGGAGGAGAAAAGTCTAACAGGGAAGACGACGGAATGTATAATGGTGCCAGGTTGTGATATTGCCATGCTCTGTCTGTTTTCCAGTCCTCTAGTTGATACCCTGTCATAGTTGAGTGTTTGTATCCGGTTATAGTGTAATGAGATGTTTCTGTGCTAGTTAACTGATATCTCCCTGTTCTAGTTAATTGAGATCTCCTTGTTCTAGTTAACTGAGATATTCCTGTTCTAGTTAACTGAGATGTTCTGTTCTAGTTAACTGAGATGTTCTGTTCTAGTTAACTGAGATATCCCTGTTCTAGTTAACTGAAATGTTCCTGTTCCTGTTCCAGTTTAACGAGATGTTCCCGTTCCAGTTTAACGAGATGTTCCTGTTCCAGTTTAATGAGATGTTCCTGTTCCAGTTGAATGAGATATTTCTGTTCTAGTTTAATGAGATATTCCTGTTCTAGTTAAAGGGGAGATTCCTGCTTTAGTTCAATTAAGTGTTCCCGCTTTAGATAAATGAAGTGGCTATGCTCTAGGTTAGAGTGTTATGTTTGGTTCTGGTTTCCTGCCTCCTCGTGTATATAGTCCCTTGTCACAATAAAGACTGCTCTCTTCAACTTACTTCCTGTCTCCAAGTCCCTGTTTCGTAACAGAATGCCGCGCCAAACCATGGAAGTAGCAGGAGAACGGAGAAAACGTAGAGCCCAGAAGTCGACGCCAACCGTCCCTGCTATGGACTCAATCCAATTCCCACAATGGACATTTATGGAGCTTCCCGATCCATTTGACGGGTTTTTCGGTTCCCCGGAATATTTTCTGGTAGATTGTCAGTTTTATTACACCAGCCTGTTAGACCCCAAGCCAGAGGAGAAGCAGTGGCTCCGATTCATGTGGTACCAGTTCTTTGGACCAGCCCGTCAGTGACTGCAGCTCCTACTGGATAAGAAATGTGGGAACCTGGACAGTGTAGAACAGTTTGTGGGGGAGTTCATGATGCGGTTCAGGAGTCCAGAAGCGAGGGCCAAGCTAGAACAACTTTGGGGGGGGAGTAAGTCTGGCAAACAAACCTGCCCTGCCATTTACCTACTACTACAAGCAAGCCCGTGCCGAGCTCCAGCCCGAGGCCTACGGGGAGGTCTCAGCTCTGGAGCTCCAGCCCGAGGTTAACCTGGCGACCTCTGGGCCCCCGTCTGAGGTCAACTTGGCAGCCTCAGAGCTCCAGCTTGAGACCTACAGGGAGGTCTCAGCTCCGGAACCCCAGCCCGAGGTTAACCTGGCGACCTCTGGGCCCCCGTCTGAGGTCAACTTGGCGACCTCAAAGCTCCAGCTTGAGACCTACAGGGAGGTCTGTGCTCTGTTTGACTGCGCTGATGAAGACGTCGCTCTGTTTACCTGCGCCGAGGAGGACGTCGCCCTGCTTTCCTGCTCCGCAGAGGAAGTCAATCTGCCTTCCTGCTCCACTGAGTACAGCGCTCTGTTAACCTGTGCAGCTGGGGATGCCACCCAGCTGTCCAGTCCTGCTGGGGACACTGCACAGCCTTCCAGTCCCACTGAGGATGCCGCCCCGAGCTTCAGTCCCGCTGGGGGTGGTGCTCCGCCTGTCTGCTGCCTGGCGGAGGCCACCTTGTTTTCCAGCGCATCAAGAGACAGATTACACAGGGGCCCAGGACCCCCGTTGGAGGGGGGTTCTGTTATGGTACCGCTGGCAGATGCCGCTGTGGCGACAGCATGCACGAGCAGCTTCAGAGTGCGCATGTGCACGTGCTTGAAACTCGCATGGACGCTAAAACCGGGTTAAGTGTCGCCAGCTGCCGGCAATCAATAGACTGTTTACTTAAACCCCTCGCCTTGCTGTGTACATCGTGCGGCATTAGCCTTAACCTGAACCAAACCAAACGAACCTGAACTGAACTAAAACAAACTAAGCTAAACTAAGCGAAAGAGTTGTAGTAAAGCAACGCCAAGCCAAGCAAGGAGGAGAAAAGTCTAACAGGGAAGACGACGGAATGTATAATGGTGCCAGGTTGTGATATTGCCATGCTCTGTCTGTTTTCCAGTCCTTTAGTTGATACCTTGTCGTAGTTGAGTGTTCGTATCCGGTTATTATAAACCTAACAAATAAATATAGGATGGATGATAATGTGGCTTCAAGGCTAATGCATGTAAATGATCTCTATTCTGATTGCCGACTTCATATGTGACAAGACATAGACCAGGAAGTTAATAATACAACAGTAAGATGTTTCTGAACCTGTAGCAACATGCAAATAGGCAATATAAATACAGTTAGCAAAAGAAAGGTGGCATTAGCAAGGTATCTGATTTTCTAATTTTCTTATTTTTATTTCTTTTACTCACTTTTTTCTTTCTCTCCAAAAGAAAGGTAGCATTAGCAAGGGTATCTGATTTTCTAATTTTCTTATTTTTATTTCTTTTACTCACTTTTTTCTTTTTCTCCTTACTTCCATCCATCAGACTTCCAAGTATCAGACTCATTTTTTTTGTTTTGGATTAGCAGAAGAGAGTGAAAACAGAAAGAAATATAGCTGCAAGCAGCAATAACGTGGTCAAGCCAATTATTGGCACCATGAGCAGCGAAAGAAGCTTTGTGACATGTTTTTGGTTAGAGTCCAATGAACAGTGTATGAGGAGTTAGAAAAAGTAAACTATCAATGATAAAAAAAAAAAACATTTATTTTAAAAATAACAAAAAATAGCTACTTCTTAGAAATTTTGTCCAGTATTTGTATTTGTCTTGTTGATGAGCTTGTTCCCTCTGATTTCCGGTTCCGGTGATAGGGTATGCTGGTGCATTTTGCTGCCGCTCCTATTACTGTTTTGTTTGTTTCATTTGTTATTTTAAGTCATATTGTTTTAACTGCAAGTTTTTTTTAAATAATTGCAAATTTTTTAAGTTATATTGTTTTTAGTACCGTTACGATTGCGATGTGGTGGTGTCATTTTATATGCTTTGGACTATTGTTTTTATTTCTGTGTTCCACCTGGAATAACCTGCAGCATGCAACGCAGAATCATTGCCTCAGTTCGGCTACGTGTGTGGATTGTAGCTCTTATTGTCTAGCTAAAGACTCTTACAAACTCTGTCGAGATGCTGGATTGCTACATCCTAAACCATATATCCATTGGAGTTTGAGGTGCAGTTTTGCTGTCTCATCCTCTCCTAACACCTGACGACGTGAGACCAACAAACTGCTCCATACTGGTGTTGATCACAGCAATTTAATATCGGTTTCCCGCGTGGAGATTAAACCACTGGCGTCTCTGCTTCAGAGCCTGGCTTACGCCGCATTATTCAATGCGCGGTCTGTGAATAACAAGGCGCTGCTTTTATCGGATTTTCTTGCAGATAAAAAGCTGGACTAGTTGTTTTTAACTGAAACCTGGCATAAAGAAAATGATGGACTCCTGTTTAACCAGATCACTCCAGTGGGCTTTGGTGTATTTGAACTCCCAAGGCTATATGGCAGAGGCGGAGGAATTATTGTGGTTTATAACCTGAAGTTCAACATAAGCTCTGTGCCTGTTCCCCAGTTTTCATCATTTGAATGCCTGGTCTTGAGTATTTCTGCTCCTATATCTACCATCATTGCTACAGTCTGTAAACCACCTAAGGCTAAGACACATGCAGCTTTTATGTCAGAGTTTGCTGACTTCCTGTCAATGTTGAGAATGAAGTTTGACAGAATTCTAATTGTGGGAGACTTTAATATTCATGTGGACCAGAGTGACTCTGTGGTGGTTAAGGAATTTCTGTCACTAATTCATTGTTTTAACTTCATACATTTTGTAACTGACCATAACAAGGGCCTTACGCTGGATCTTGTGATTGCAAACGGTTCGTTTGTATCACAGTTTTCATCTGTTGACATTGGACTGTCAGATCATTTAGTTGTCTTTTTTAATCTGGAACTGTATCAACCAAGTGATCCTACCATCCGAACAGTAACCTTCTGGAAGTGGAAGTCTATTGATCAGATAGCTTTCTCCAATTCGGTTGTTTCCACCTTAAGCGATCTACATCCCTCATCGCTGGAGGAGAAAGTTCTGCAGTTAAATTCTGCTCTTGCTACTAACCTACACTCTTTTGCTCCCCTAAGGTCACGTAAATTCACATTCGCCCGCTCTGCTCCCTGGTATAATGACAACCTGCGCTCTAGAAAGACTGCTTGTTGGAAAATGGAGCGCAAATGGGACCTTACCGGACTGAATGTCTACTATCAAGCGTGGAAGGATCTTCTGGGTGATTACCAAGCACTAATGGAGGCTGAAAGATCATCTTACTTCTCTCTGGCTATTGGAAACAATCAAAATAATCCCAGACACTTGTTCCAAACCATAAACAGATTGCTTCAAGTTAATGCTGTTACCACCTTGCCTGTTCCTCAGCAGCTATGTAATTCTTTTCTTCAGTTTTTTAATTCTAAGATTGATAATGTTCGCAAAGAAATTTCTGTTACACCTGACTCTGCCTCTTCACTCCTTCGTCCATCTGGGTTCACTGGTGTTTCTTTTACTCATTTCTAAATGCTTGATTCTGAGGCTCTCGCAAGGGAGGTATCCAGCATGAAATCAACCACTTGCTTGCTGGATCCAATTCCCACAAACCTATTTAAATCATGCTTCGATCTTTGGTGCCCTGCTATCCTCAGCATTATAAATGAATTATTGGAGACTGGGGTCGTTCCAGCAGTACTAAAGACTGCTGCTGTTACACCTGTATCAAAGAAAGAAAATGTTGCCATGGATGATTTGAACAATTTTTGTCCCATCTCAAATCTTCCGTTTTTGTCAAAAATACTTGAGTGTGTTGTTGCCTCTCAACTATGTAATCATCTTACAATTAAGAAGCTTTTTGAACGCCTTCATTTAGGGTTTCATAAATTTCACAGTACTGAAATAGCGTTGGTCAAAGTTACCAATGACTTGTTGATGACCTCTGATTCTGGAGCTACTTCCATTCTTATTCTTCTTGATCTTAGAGCTGCTTTCGATACCGTGGATTATGGTCTTTTACTTACCTGCGTTGAAAGTGTTTTTGGCGTGTCTGGGACATTTTTAAACTGGTTTAAATCCTATTTTACTGACCTTTCCCTCTTTATTTCTATGGGTGGTTACTGGTCTGACACTAGCTCTGTGCTCACTGGTGTTCCCCAGGGTTCAGTTTTAGGCCCTTTACTTTTTAATATTTATCTATCTCCACTTGGGCATCTGCTGTGCTCACTCGGCCTCCCTTATCACTTTTATGCTGACGATACCCAAATCTACATTCACTCAAAATATGGTGAAAACCTTGATGTTTGTTTTCTTTCTGACTGTATTTCTGAGATAAAAACATGGATGAACAATAATTTTCTGTGCCTGAGTAGCAGGAAAACTGAAGTTATGCTTATAGGTTCCTGTCACCATATTCTCAAAGCTGGTCCACTGTCTTTGTTTGTTGATGGCTCTGTTCTAGAGACTCAAAGTAAAATGAAGAACCTTGGAGTAATTTTTGATACCAGCCTTACATTTGATTCTTTTGTACAGAGCACTGTTAAAGCATCTTTTTTTCACCTCAGAAATATAGCTAGACTGCACCCTATGCTGAACTTCTCTGTGGCTAAAAAGCTGATAAACTCATTAGTTGTCACTCAGTTGGATTACTGTAACGCCGTTTTAGCCGGAGTTTCTAAATCCACAATCAACAAATTTCAATATGTACAAAACTCTGCTGCCAGGATCCTGACGGGAACCAGGAAATGTGAACATATTACTCCTGTTTTGGAGTCCTTGCACTGGCTCCTGGTCAGGTTCCGAGTCGACTTTAAGATCATGATGTTGACATACAAGGCGTTACATGGCTTGGCTCCTCAGTACTTATCTAGTTTATTAATCCCTTACACCCCAAATTGCAGACTGTGCTCCTCACAGTTTAATCTGTAAACTAACCAACAAACACACTTCAAATCTATGGGTGACAGGGCTTTTTCTTTCTACACTCCTTCCCTTTGGAACTCTCTTCCTCCTGAACTCAGGGAAGCTCAGACCTTTGGCATTTTTAAAGCTCAATTTAAGACACACTTTTTTAAACTTGCACTTGACTGCTGATGTCTACTTTTATTATTATTATTATTATTATTATTATTATTATTATTATTATTATTAATGTTGTTGTTCTTATTAACGTTTATATGTTTTATTTTTCTGTGTACTGCTTATTTGTGTACAGCACTTTGAGAAGCCGCTTTTAAAGGCGCTTTATAAAATAAAGTTTATTATTATTATTATTATTATTATTATTATTATTATTATGTGGTGCTGTTCTGAAACTGCTCAGGTAGCATCTGGGCATGATGGTTATCATGCAGGAAATTCAAGAGTTATATGCCAAAATATCAATTTCTTAATCTCCTGACCAGCCAAAACACTGCATGTAACCTCAGGGCCTAATGGTGATAACACGTATCAAATGTCATCACAATCCCTCAAAACATTGTGGAGGTACAGCCTCAAGTAAAATTTTGCGTGTTCTTCAATTCACTGAAGCACCATTCAAAAATGGTATGGTTTATCAAAATTCTGTGAATATCTTTTTGTCATGCGTGCATCTAGATGATGTTGGCAAATTATCGTGCAAATCAGACAAACGGCCTAGGAGGAGTTTGAAAAAGTATGTTTTCAAAACATTTAAAAATAGCAGACAGGATTATTGCTCGACCTTGAAATAACTGATATAATTGTTATTGACATGAACCACGGAATCTATCAACACCAATCTCATGACAGTAGGCAAAAGGGGTCAATAGTTATTAGCATTTTTAGAAATAGCATTGTATTTTTTGGCCATAAGGTGGCACTGTCCTGAAACCTTTTGAGTCCCTTCAGAGCATGGTGCCAAAGACAAAAAAAAGCAAGTTTCATAATGATACGCCAAATTGTTCATAAAAAAATAAAAAAATAAAAAAAAAATATTACAAAAAAAAGACTAAATTCAATATAGCCAACATCCAAAATGGTCAACGTAGGAATTTTTCAAATTCAAATTTTTCATTGGTCTCGTATGCCCAATTTAATCTAATCTAGATTCTAATCTAGACTGATTTGATGGTTTAATGACAAACTGTTCAGAAGTTATAAGCAAAAAAGTGCTTTTTTCATATCTCGTGACCAGTAGGGGGTGCTGTTCCAAAATGCTGCAGCTCACCTCAGGGCCTAATGTGGATGTGAAAGACCAAGTTTCATCAACATCCTTTAAAGTGTTATGGAGATATACCCTCACGTCCATTTTGGCATGCTTGCCATCAAATTCATTGACGCACCATTCGAAAATTCAAAATTCAAAGTGCCAGAAAAATTCTCATGATGTAAAATGACGTGATATGCTGCAATCGACTTGAGCCAAGGAATCAGGGTAAAAAAATTGTTTCTACGACTCACAGTTCAAAAGTTATTAACATAAACGTACATGCAAATTTGGACAGTTGGTGGCACTAGAGGGTTAGAGACTCCAAGTTTACTTTCTTAACACAACAGAATATCTTGTATCTGTGTGCCAAATTTCATAACTTTCCCCCCAAGTGGTTCTATGGGCTGCCGTAGACTCAAGAGCGGAATACAAAGAAGAAGAAAACTAACGAAAACAATAGGGGACAGATTAAGATTAAAATGTATACATTTTAATCAATATATAATGTACTAAGTAGGGAATAGTTAGAAATGTACAGTATCTAATGCATTGTGCACATAGGTGGTAAAAAAAAATTCCATTCTCTCCAAACTGCAATATATAGGGAATAGGGAGGCCAAGTCGAGTATTGATTTATAGGACATGAAGCTCTCCTGCTAATGAAGGCTAGGGGAAAGGCATAATTACAACAGATTGGCACTTGGCCAAGCACTTATTAAAACAATTTGAGATTCCACTCTCAAATCTCTACCGCTCAATTTTTATTGATTTATTTTTATTATATGATATGCTGGCAGAAACTGCAGTAAAACAACAACAACAACAACAACAAAAAAAAAAAACAGTCATTAATTGATTCAGTAAAGTAGCCAAAGATGTTAATCTGAACAAATGGTAGCCCATGTTGTGTTTTTCCTCTAAGTTTCCCCCAATAATATCTGCTAATTAATTATTTACAATTAATATATAACCAATATCCATATTCACTCATCTTTAAGCCCTTTTTTGTGAGGAATTCATTCAAATCTGCATTTGACTGTCCAGCGTATTCAGTGCGGAATGCAGTGAGGAGGCTGGATTAAACCTGAAAAACAACAACACTGTTTTATAACACTATATAACCATTCATCTACTGAACAAAAACTAAAATGGACCAATGACAAGTGGAAGTTGGGATACGGTTAATGCTCAAGAAAGGGTGGGGAAACACATGGACAGGATATTTTCTTAAATTAAGATAACATAAAACATGCACAATTCTTACTTACATTGGAACCTTTAAGTCTGTGCAGATGAGTCTGATGGCCCCCTCAACCTTATCTTTTATGATCCTCAGCATTCTTTCCACTGCCATGAACAAGGAGAGAGGTGTGCTCAGTTAATTTGCTCTGTTCCCCACACTCCCTCTGCAGACACTTGCTAAACCATGCCCCCACCTGCCACAGCACCCCCACTGCCTGACACAGACCGGGGAGCCATCTGACCTGGCGGGCAAGGGGAGTCTGTCTCAGTGTGGTCCCCTTTGGTACCCTGTTGTCCCATGCAGACCACAATGAAGTTATGCCAGATACCAATGAGTGATCCATGTGTTGGCATCCTTCATGCATTGGAGCCACTGCAGGGTGGAGTGGTCCCAACAGAGGGTGAATGGGCACCCCAATAAGTAGTATCAGAGTGTGAGGACCACCCGTTTGATGGCTAAACACTCCTTCACCATAGTGTTGTACTTCGACTCCAATACTGAATGTCTCCTGTTTATTTACAGCACTGGCTAGTTCTCCCCTTCACCACTTGGGACAGAATGGCCCCAGCCCTCTGTCCAACATGTCAGATTTGCAGCACAGAAAATAAAAAGTTAGGAGAGTGAAGGGGCCTCCACAGAGAGCTTCTTTAACCCTCACAAAGGTCCACTAGCACTGCTCTGACCACTGGACTGGATCTGGTGCCCCCTTTTTAGTGGGATCAGCCAGCAGGCTGGTGAGGTCCAAAGAATTAGGCACAAACCTGTGATAATATCCCACCAGCCCCAGGATTTGTCTCGCCTCCTTTTTTGTCTTGGAACTTGGGCAGGCAGCAGTCACAGCAGTCTTATTAATTTGGTGATGCACCTGCCCATAACCCAAGTGGAAGCCAAAATACCATACCTGCACCCATTCAATTGCACACTTCACTGGGTCTGCCATTAGACCGGCCCATCTGACAGATTTTAGGATTGCCAAATCATTACTACAGACTATTATTTCCTAAATATGCAGCATCATATGCATTGTGGGGCCACAACACCCAATCAATCATTTGAAAAAAAAACCCAGTACCCATGAAAATCCCAAAACTAAGTGTAATGAATTGGTATAAACCAAATCATGTACAGACAGGAGGACATGACAAAGTGCCCAAATTGTGTATTAATTCATGCAGTAGATGCTGATGTTTTTTTGTTTTTATTTAAACATTCTTATTGATTTGAATAGCTACTTCAGGATAGCTAACACACTAATCATCGGGCAGAAATGATGAAACAGTCACAGTTCCTCAAGCCTCCATTAGCATCCAGGCCCATCCGTGCTAATAAAGTGCCATTAACTAGCACTAGGCTGCTTTCTCTGGGTGTGGAGCTCAGAACTGGTCAGGTGGTAGCAGTCTTCACGGGTGCTGTTAGTGTAGCATAAAAAAGGTAGGGGGAAAAGCTTGGCTGAAGAACCTTGATCTTTCAGTTTTTCCTCGGGATAACAGCAGTCGGGAGACCCAGAGCCTTTGGCATCGTCGTGACAAACGTTGATTCTCACAGAGCTACACTTTAAAAAAACAGTTTTTTGTTACTCTACAACTAAGACACAAACTCCTTGTTTATTCCTTCCCTTTCCTCTTTTACTAATTTTTATTTTACTTTTTGTTCCGTTTGTCTTTTTTTCCTGAATGTTTGGTTAAAACATTCTGGAGCATGGAGCTAATGCTAATATAATATGAACTGTCAGAAAAACCCACACAGCTTGCAGCATGCTGTCGTCCCGTTATTAGATTATGTTGTCCACTTGGCAGTATAACAGACCTGTTGTTCGGCTCAACACTGTATTTCTTATAGTGTTTGTGCAATTCTTAACCTGAGTCTAGCAACATACTAAATGTTTGTCTCATTGAGTGATCCTGAAGGGACTGAATAATTTTAAAATGCAACTGTATTTTACAGACAGTTATGAAGAAGGCAGGAGGAATGAAGGAAGACCAAAGAGGCAGAGACCTGGTCAGACCTCCAGTCAGACGCGGAAGTGTCTGGGCAAAGACCACCAAGGCATAAAACGGACGGATATTTGTCCAGCATATCACTTTTTCTATTCCTTGATGCTTTGAAGCCATATATAAAGTCATATTTTTCATGAAACATTGTAGAATTTGGCAATATAGTCAATATTTTAGAAGTGTACATTTTAGTTTTGATCAAATACATTTTTTATTAGGAAGAGTGTCCGGATTGGCCCCCCTGGAGGTCAGGTGCATTGTTTGTTTGACCCAAACAAATTCTTCCACCTGCCCCCACTGTTAACTTCCCCACAGTCACCCCAAACACCAATTTCACCGCTGTTCCCACCACCACTTTACCAGCAGCACCACCACCAGCAGCACACGGCTCGTTCACAGAGATGCTGCGGAACTGGCAGCCGATGGACGATATGCCATGTGAGTGTACTCTTCAGCTTTCTGATTGACTTTCTTTTGTAGGTATTAATTTTGTAGAACATTTTTCCTCACTTCCCTTAACACAGTGTTCTCTTGAAGCACTGCCAGGCTGTCAGACTTTACGAGGGCCCCCCCAGTAATCATCAGAACCAGCTAGGGCCAACAGTGATTTCCACTCAGCCATATTAATGGAATTTGCATAGGTTAGGAATAAGACTAAGGATGGAGATGTATAGTAATGTAATGTGTATAATTTTTAAATATTGTTAACTTCTTTATCATAGCCATGCTGAGGGAGGTGTTGACTAAATTAGAGAAGGTGCTGGACCAGCAAACTACTGAGATCACTTTAACTGCAGGTGGTCCAGGTGTAGCCTTTGGATATTGAGGAAGGTTTACTGCCCTTGCAAGACCTTCCTCAACTGTGTAGTCTGGAAAAAAGGATGCAACAGAGCCAAGATTACAAGCAAAAACTGGTGAGAATTTTTCTTTAATTTTTTTGGTAAAAATTGCTTGCACAATTACACAGCTATTGAAAGCGTTTCTTTTTTCTAATCTTTGGTAGAGGAGGAAAACATGGAAAACACACAGGGCAGGGTAACTGCAGGAGTAGTGAGAAGCACTGGCACAGTTGACAAGGCAATACATGCTTATTAATTATTTATTTGTATATTATTTTATATTATATTATTGCTTTTTAAAAATCGGTTTCAGGTAAAATGGTTTGGCGCATATTGACGGGGCAGATGTGCACGACTGCACCTGGTGCATATTGAAAAGGGTGATTGCCAACTCCCTGGCAAAGAAACTCAATTGGAGGGGAGTCAGTGGAAAGATTTCACGGGCTGCTCTCCAACTCTGAGAGGTCATGATTGATAAGTATATCTGTTTACATACAAAATTAGCTGTCTCTCTCAGATGATACGTAAGGGGTAATCCATGGCTAGGTGTGCATTAAACGATTTCAATGCATGCTGTGGAGGCAAAGAACCATTCGTTCAAATCGTTTAGTGCACACCTAGCCATGGATTAACCCGCTTATATCATGTTCTTTTCACAATTAATAAAGTTAAAGCTGTTACTGATTTTAGGAGCACAAATTTTGATTAGAAGTTTAAAATATCCATTCATTTCCATTAGTTAGGTCATTAGAGCAGGAATTTTGCTTGATATAAATCAGACACCGATAAACTAGTGTGATAAGATTAAATTTATTTTAATGAATTAACAAATATCTATCAGAGAGAGAGATTAAGCGTGTATGAATTACCTGCATCATGTGTGACTCTCAGCAGTCAGTGTTGCACAGCAGTAGTGTAGTAAAACTGAGAGTTGAATTACTTTGAAAAGAGTGATGTTACCACCTCATTGCTGAGAAATATAATGTAGCTTTTCAGTTGCAAAGCTATTTTCATTGTTAAAGTTGCAGACAGTGCTGGCAAGAAGTGATTGTGCATATGAATGAGTGCACACAAATGTCTCTGTATGCTCGAGTGTGTGAGTGTGCGTGTGTGAATGTAGTCTGTTATAATTTCTAAATCACTGCGCAGTGATCAAACTGACTGGAACTACCTGTGCAGTAAACAGTTATAATGCACACCTTCCAGCCAATCAGAATCCAGTATTCACACTGACCATGGTATAAGCGTAATTACTGCTTAAGATTCATAATGACCTTACAATACGTATTGTTTTATTCCAAAGCTGCAGTTCAAAGAATTCAGTTCAATTCGATTTTATTTGCATAGCGCTTTTTAGAATAGACATTGTCTCAAAGCAGCTTCACAGAAATATATAAACACTGTATACAGATATTAAAAGTGTGAATTTATCCCAATTGAGCAATGGTGGCGATGGTGGCAAGGAAAAACTCCCTAAGATGTTAAGAGAAAGAAATCTTGAGAGGAACCAGACTCAGAAGGGAACCCATCCTCATCTGGGAAACAACAGATAGTGTGAAAAAGTTCATTATGGTTTTATATGAAGTCTGTTTGGCCTTAGAAGCAGTCTTAGTCCCAGCAATCTGGAATTGGAGTAGATGAGAGCTCCGTCCAGAGGTAGGACATCCGAAACGGATCAGGCAGGTCCGGAGAGCAGAAAGGATCAGGATCTCTAGTATCTACATAAAATCGTGTGTGTCTCGACAGAAGGAGAGGGAGGGAAAAGATTATTAGGACTATGCTTAGCATAACAGAAAGTCTAGTCAGGGTAGGCTTGAGTAAACAAATACGTTTTAATCCTAGACTTAGACACTGAGACTGTGTCTGAGTCCCAAACACTAATTGGAAGACTGTTCCATAACTGTGGGGCTCTATAAGAGAAAGCTCTTTCTCCTGCTGTAGCCTTCGCTATTCGAGGTACCGTCAAATAGCCTGCATCTTTTGATATAAATAGGCGTGGCGGATCATAGAAAACCAAAAGGTCGCTTAGATACCATTTAGTGCTTTATAGGTTAATAATAGTAGTTTATAATCAATGCGAGATTTCACTGGGAGCCAATGCAGTGTTGATAAGATCGGGGTGATGTTGTATCTTCTGGTTCTAGTTAGGACTCTAGCAGCTGCATTCAGGAACATCCAGACAGTAAGGCATTACAGTAATCTAGTCTAGAGGTGACGAAAGCATGAACTAATATTTCTGCATCATGTAGTGACAATATATTTCTTATCTTAGAAATATTTCTGAGATGAAAGAAGGTTATCTTAGTAATATTATCTACATGAGCATCAAATGATAGCCTGGAGTCAATAATCACACCAAGGTCTTTTACTGCTGTACATGATGAAACAGAAAGTCCATCCAGAGTTACTATGTGATCAGAAAGCTTACTTCTAGCTACAAAGAAACCTCCTCAAGGCTAATGCTGATGAGATGGAAGTCGAGGGGACTATAAGGAGGTGGAGACTTTTGCAAAAGGCAGGTATTTAGAGTGTTTTAACTGTTTGGTTTTTTTGTTTGTTTGTTTGTTTTTTTCTCTATATGTTAATTTGTTAAAATGTTCATATTATAGTCTATTTTTAATTGTTTATAAAAGTCTTTGCTGTTTTTAAGTATTTGAATTTGTGTGTGTGTATTGGTAGCTGGGTGGGTATACAGTTGCGGTCGGAAGTTTACATACCCCTTGCAGAATCTGCAAAATCTTAGCACTGTTAACAAAATAAGAGGGATCATAAAAATCTCATGTTATTTTTTATTTAGTTCTGTCCTGAATAAGCTATTTCACATAACAGATGTTTGTATATAGTCCACAAGACAAGATAATGGCTGAATATATAAAAAATTACCCCATTCAAAATTTTACAGTGTGTACCTGGATTACCTGGATGATCCATGACTGTGTTTATGTTTTGTGATAGTTCTTCAAGTCCCTTGTTTGTCCTGAGCAGTTAAACTGCCCACTGTTCTTCAGAAAAATCCTCCAGGTCATGCACATTCTTTGCTTTTCCAGCATGTTCTGCATATTTGACCCCTTTCCAACAGTGGCTATATTATGTTCAGATCCATCTTTTCACACTGAGGACATCTGAGGGACTCATACAGAGCTATTACATAAGGTGCAAACATCCACTGATGCTCAAGAAGGTAACATGATACATTAAGAGCCAGGGCGGTGTGAACTTTTGAACAGGATAATCAGTGTAAATTGTTATTTTGTTTAAAGATCTTATTTTTTATTTAGTACTGCCCTTCAGAAGCTAAATAAGATACACGTCTCCCAGAAGACATGGTGTGTAGTACGACAGCCAAAAAGTTACATTTTGCTCTCCTTTGACCAGACTACACTCTCCCAGTATTTCATAGGCTTGTCCAAATGAGTTGTAACAAACTTTAAACAAGCTTCGACATGCCTTTTCTTTAGTAATGGAGTCTTGCGGGGTGTGAGCATTTCTGGCGCTCTTTCAGAGTGGTCCTTGGCTCTTGAGATACTCTTATAATAATAATAATAATAATAATAATAATAATAATAATAATAATAATAATAATAATAATCTTTATTTTATAAAGTGCCTTTAAAAGCAGCTTCTCAAATTGCTGTACACAAAATAAGCAGTACACAGAAAAAATAAAAATTCTAAAAGTTAACAACAACAACAACAACAATAATAATAATAACAATAATAATAATAAAAGTAGACATCAACAGTCAAATGCAAGTTTAAAAAAGTATGTCTTGAGTTGAGCTTTAAAAATGCCAAAGGTCTGAGCTTGCCTAAGTTCAAGAGGAAGAGAGTTCCAAACTGAAGGAGCATAGACAGAAAAAGCCTTCTCACCCATAGAATTTAAGCGGATTTGTGGAACAGTTAACAAATTACAATTACAGGAGTGAAGTCTGCGGGCGGGCGCATGGTGGCTTATTGGTTAGCACGTTCACCTCACACCTCCAGGGTCCGGGGTTTGAGTCCCGCTGGGGCCATGTGTGTGCGGAGTTTGCATGTTCTCCCCGTGCTGCAGGGGTTTCCTCCGGGTACTCCGGTTTCCTCCCCCAGTCCAAAGACATGCATGGTAGGCTGATTGGCGTGTCTAAAGTGTCTGTAGTGTATGAATGGGTATGTGATTGTGCCCTGTGATGGACTGGCACCCTGTCCAGGGTGTACCCCGCCTTGTGCCCGATGCTTCCTGGGATAGGCTCCAGGTTCCCCGTGACCCTGAAAAGGAGTAAGCGGTAGAAGATGGATGGAGTGAAGTCTGCGATTTGGGGTGTAAGGAATTAATAAAGCAGATCTATAATGAGGAGCCAAGCCATGTAATGCTTTGTATGTCAGCATCATAATTTTAAAATCGACACGGAACCTGATGGGAGGACCGGGAGGCCAGTGCAAGGACTCCAAAATAGGAGTAAATGATTGTATTTCCTGGTCCCAGTCAGTACCTGGCGGCAGAGTTTTGTGCATATTGCAGTTTACTGATTGTGGATTTAGACACTCCAGCTAAAACGGCGTTACAGTAATCTAGCTGAGTGACAACAAATGAGTTAATCAGCTTTTCAGCTGCAGAGAAATTTAGCATAGGGCGCAGTCTTGCTATATTTCTGAGGTGAAAAAAGGATGCTTTAACAGTGCTCTGAAGAAAAGAATCTAATGTAAGGCTTGTATCAAAAATTACTCAAAGGTTCCTCATCTTACTTTGAGTCTCTAGAACAGAGCCATCAACAAATAAAGACAGTGGACCAGCTTTGAGAATTTGTTGACGGGAACCTATAGGCATAACTTATAGGCATATTATTCATGCATGTTTTTATCTCAGAAATACAGTCAGAAAGAAAACAAACAAACAAAAGAAAAAAAAAAGTTTTCACCAGATTTTGAGTGAATGTAGATTTGGGTATCGTCAGCATGAAAGTGATAATGGAGGCAGAGCGATCGCAGCAGATATCCAAGTGGAGATAGATAAATATTAAAAAGTAAAGGGCCTAAAACTGATCCCTGAGGAACACCAGTGAGCACAGAGCTAGTGTCAGACCTGTAACCACCCATAGAAATAAATGGTCAGTAAAATAGGATTTAAAACTGTCAACGACACACCAAAAACACTTTCAAGGCAGGCAAAGACCATGATCCACAGTATCGAAGGCAGCACTAAGATCAAGAAGAATGAGAATGGAAGTAGCTCCAGAATCAGAGGTCATCAACAAGCCATTGGTAACTTTGACCAATGCCGTTTCAGTACTGTTAAATTTACAAAAACCTGACTGAAGGGGTTCAAAGAGATGATTAATTGTAAGATGATTACACAATTCAGAGGCAACAACATGCTCAAGTATTTTTGCCAAAAGCGGAAGATTTGAGATGGGATGAAAATTGTTAAAATCATCCATGGCAGCATTTTCCTTCTATGGTACAGGTGTAACAGCAGCAGTCTCCATTATACCAGGGAGTAGAGCTGGCGAATGTAACCTTACATGACCTTAGGGGAGCAGAAGAGTCAAGATTAGTAGCAAGAGCAGAATTAAACTTCAGAACTTTCTCCTCCAGCGATAAGGGATGGATATCGCTTAAGGTGGAAACAAACAAATTGGAGAAAGCTGTCTGATCAATAGACTTCCACTGCCAAATCCCATCCTCTCCACACAGAATCTCTGTGATGGTGAGTGAATATATTTAACAGTGTCCCATTGGATCTCTGACTGTAAAACATTTATAAATGTGTATTCACTTAAAAACAAATGATTTACTGTTTATTTAAAAATAGCTTTGTCCTGATTGCATTTTTGTGCTTTTAATAGGCTAACTTACAAGTACTTAATGATACATCAACTAATTATGTAATGATCATTTACCAATGATTTGGTCATCATTTGTTCATGATTAACACTACAACACATTTACATTTACAGTTATTCATTTAGCAGACGCTTTTATCCAAAGCAACATACAAATGAGGAAATATAAGCAAAGTGCAAAGTGTAAACTATTCACCATATACAAATCCCATTTTCACTGCTCGTTACCTGTTACAAACAAATTTGCATATAAAGAGCTGCTTGAAGTGATTACTAAGGCTGGATGAGCCTTTTTCTCCCCAGTGAAAGTAAATCCCTCACACTGCAGAAACTCCCCTTTCTTCCAGAAGTGCATGACAAAATATTAGGCTTCTGAGGGAAAACCATGCATAAGCTATATTTATAACCCCATGATATTGGATTATTGGGCCATTGTGGGGAATGAACTGCATGGCTATTTAGCTATGCTGAAGGTGGAGGAGGTGCATGCGAGCCACCCCTCTCCATCGACAGCAGGTAATTTAGGGGGGCCGGCTTTGCCACCCAAGCCACCGTGTAAGGCCACCGTGGCACTGGTGGGCAAGGCCTATGCAGTAGTAGTCTTGCTTGTGGGTCACTGCAGACAATGACAGTGTTGCAGGCCTACCAAGCAGACCTGCTGAGTGAGCTAGACATATGGTGGCATTCAGCCAGTTCCTTCCCTGTTGTGTTGAGTTCACCCGGGCATCCACGAGTGGAGCCCGGGCCAGCACTAGTGCGAGGGAGACCCAGAAGGCGAGTATAGCAGCCCGCCAACCCCCGCAGACAGCCAGGGGAACCAGGCAGCCACAGTTGCGGTCTGCTACTAGGCCTGATCTAAGAATGGTCATAAAGGCCAAGCAGGCAAAGAAGAGCGGTCCTGAGGGGCCGTGGAGGGACGTATCAGGGGACATGAGGTTGTTAGGGCAGGTAGCCCCCAGTGCTACTGTAGGGCCTCCCCTAGCCAAGGCGGTCCCCAAGTTTTCAGTGTTCTCTGTCACAGGGCAACGAAAATTTGATGCTTTCCCTCCAATAAAATGTGGAATAGTTAACGTTACTAAAAGACCATCGGGCAGCGTGGAAACTACTGCCAAATGTGTCTCCATGGGTTCTGTCTACCATAGAAAATGGTTACCGGGTCCAGTTTATAGCTCAACCCCCCCCCCCCGGTTCAGAGGTGTGCTCACCACAGTAGTCAGCACAGACCAGAGCCCGACGTTAGCGCAGGAAGTAAGTTCCCTTTTGGACAATGGGGCCATAGAAAATGTACCCTGTTCCCTAAGGGAGGGAGGTTTTTACAGACATTATTTCCTGGTCCACAAAAAAGATGGGAGTATGCGGCCAATTTTAGATCTGCGTCATCTGAACCATACTCTTCGGACATACAGGTTCAAGATGCTGACGCTCAAACTTATCGTGCCACAGATTCAGTTCGAGGACTGATTTGTAGCGATAGATCTAAAATTTGCATATTTCCACAAAGAAATATCGCTAGCTTTATCCCCTCGCACCTTCACAAAGTGCATGGATGTCACTCTGGCTCCATTGTGACTCCAGGGCATCTGTGTACCAAACTACCTGGACGACTGGTTAATTCTAGCACAATCCAGGGAACTGGCGGTTCAACATCGAGATGTTGTTCTCGCCCACATGAAGAGCTTTGGGCTCAAGTTGAATCTCAGAAAAGTATGCTTTCCCCAGTGCAGTGGACAACTTTTCTAGGGGTTATAAGGATTCTACTACGATGAGGGCGTGTCTATCCCCAACATGCGTAGGGTCAATCCTATCAACACTGAGCAAGATAAAACTGGATCTTGGGAGACTATTGGCGTTTATGGGCCTATTGCACAGGAGACTGTTCAATGGTGGCTGAGAAGTTGGGGGTTTCGTCCAAGGATGAAACCTCTGAGAATAATCAGTGTCACGTGGTGATGCCTACGTGCTCTGAGAATTTGAGTGTCCCTGGTTTCTAGCCTTGGGTCACACTCTAGGGGTGTCTCCTTAGCGCAAAACAGTAATGAGAGACACCTCCCTCACGGGCTGGAGAGCAGTCTTAGACAGCTCGCCAGCTCACGGTCTCTGGTGCGGCCTTCATCTGGAGCAGGGTGGCTCCATCCACAAGTGGTGGAGTTCATACGGTGAGGTTTGGCCAAGTGGGTTCGCCTCCGAGGAGACAACACATGGCCCGCTGTGGTTCGCCCTCACTCCTCCCGCACAATTAGGGCTGGACACCATGGTGCACATGTGGCCGAGGTCACATCTGTACGCTGTTCCCCCCCATCACTCTGCTCCCACAAGTTCTAGCGAGAGTTCGCCAAAACAGTCCATGTCTGCTGCTAGTAGCACCTTATTAGCTAGTTTGAATATGGTTCTGAGAGATAATATCCCTGCGAGATGGCACTCCTTGGGAGATTCCCATCTGCAGGGATCCACTGTACACGCAGTGAACTGCGCGAGTTCTTACAAGAATGTTTCTCAGCGGGGTGGGCTCCTTCTACAATCAGGGTTTATATGGCCACCATTTCGGCCAGCCACGCCCCGTTGATGGAGCCTCTGTGGGGCAGCATCCCCTAACTTCAAGGTTTATGCGTGGTGTTAGGTGGCTGAGGCCCCTCTGCAGGCCACGCATACCTTCCTGAACCTTCTGTGGTCCTGGAAGGTTTGTCAGGTGCCCCATTTGAGCCTTAGAGTGGATCTACTGTCTCAAGCCAGAGGGCTGATTTATCACCGTCGGCCAGAACTATGGAAACTGTGGGTCTGGCCCCTGAGGGGCACCAGCTCATAAATTCTGGTCTCACAACTGTGGTTGTAGAGACCATGTTAAACTCTAGAGCACCGTCCACAAGGAAATTGTATGCGCTCAAGTGGCAGCTTTTTGTCTTGTGGTGTGAGGAATGTCAGCTAGACACAGTGAACTGCGCAATAGCTACAGTCCTGGAGTTCTTACAAGAACGTTTCTCAGCAGGTTTGGCTCCTTCTACAATCAGGGTTTACGTGGCCGCTGTTTCGGCCAGCCACGCCCCTGTTGATGGAGCCTCTGTGGGGCAACATCCTCTAACTTCGAGGTTCATGCATGGTGTCAGACGGCTGAGGCCCATCTGCAGGCCGCGCATACCTTCCTGGGGACCTTTCTGTGGTCTTGGAAGGTCTGTCAGGAGCCCCATTTGAGCCCTTAGTGTCAGCCACTGAGAAGCTTCTGACTCTAAAGGTAGCTCTCCTACTGGCCCTGACATCTCTCAAGCGAGTGGGAAATCTACAAGCTCTCTCTGTTGCCCCTTCCTGTCTTGACTTTGCCCCTGGATTAGCCAAGGCCTTCCTGTATCCTAGGCCAGATTATATTCCTAAAGTGCCTACATCAGCTGCCCACCCTGTGGTTTTGCGGGCTTTCTGCCCTCCTCCGTTCCTCACACCGGAACAAGAGAGGATGCACCTGCTGTGTCCAGTAAGGGCTCTCTGTACTTACATCCACTGCTCCGGCCAGTGGCGTAAGTCGGAGCAGCTGCTGGTCTGCTTTGGCGGCAACAGTAAAGATGATGCTGTGTCAAAGCAGCGCATCTCGAATTGGATAGTGGAAGCAATCTCTATGGCTTATGAGACACGCGGTCTCGCCACGCCTCTGGGCATAAGAGCTCATTCCACTAGGGTGGTCGCCTCCTCGAAGGCTTTCTCCAAAGGGGTATCCTTGCAGGATGTGTGTGCGGCTGCAGGGTGGTCTACGCCACACACATTAATTCGTTATTACAGCCTGGATATTCATTCCACCCCGGGCTCGAGTGTCTCGCAGTGACCCTCGGGCTTGGGTATTTTTGAACAGGCCGTACCCTCGGTATGAAAGAGTGGGTATTCCCGTTCCCATACTGTTATGCTAAATGCAACGTCGAAGTTCCCTTTGAAAGGGAACGTCGGGGTTACGCATGTAACCCTGTTCCCTGAGAAGGGAACGAGACGTTGCATAGCATTGTCATACCAGGGCAGGCCTGTGAATTGCGTCTTCGCTTCAGATAATAGAGGCTGGCGGTGTGGTTCACAGGTGCCATATATATATCATGTGACACGCTTAATTGCCACATCACCTGATCATGGCAGGCCTATAAGTAGAGGCATGATTTTACACAAGCTTCAGATACCGGTCACGCGCACAAGGCGCTCCCATACAGTTATGCTAAATGCAACGTCTCGTTCCCTTCTCAGGGAACAGGGTTACATGTGTAACCCCGACGTTTTCTCAAGTAAATTGTACTCGGGTAACATTTTTTACTCAAGTAGTCTCACACCCTGTTAAAAGCAGTAGGCTACTTCTCATCTTTCATACGTTTCGGGAGAAAGGTCAGTATGTTTTGTGTCTTTTTATACTTTGAAACAAAGTGCACTATTTCCACTTTTTTATTTGGCTTTATTTTCATCGACGGTCTGTTGTTGTGTTTTGTGTGGTGCTGTGCTAACGTTAATCCCAACTTCACCGAGGTTCTCCAAGCCCCGTAGCCTACATTTCATGTCTCTGTTCATGGTTCAAAGAGGCTACAGCAAGAGATTCAGATGGCATAACCGCCCCTTTTCAGTTTTTCTCTGTTGCCTTGTGGGAGTATGCTTTCAAACAGTGGCTGCAGCTCATGCTGACTGATTACACTGAGCTGCCATTGTGAAAGCTGGTTTGAGGTCAGTAAATTACGGTAGAGCATGGTGCGGACTGCCAGAGAGAGGCTTCATTAGTCCATCTGTTTGAGATTAAAGTTACACATTTACACTGAAGGCTACATATTATGTTAGCATCTCATGCTCAGTAGAATATATATCAAATGCTATGCGATATTGTGCTTTTGTTCATATAAATGATTTGCGTGATAATGTTTCAGCCAGTGAAGAAAGATGGTTTACTCTTGGCCTCATTTATATTTGTATTTACGTATTTCAGTGTTCCCGCTATTAGCATACCCTTAAAGGATCTACAAATATTTTATACGCTTTAATAATTATTCTTGCATGCCACAGGTTTTATGATTTGTCATATTTTATGGAAGTAAATCAACTGTGTCTGACTAGTTTAAGTGGAGTTTAAGAAGCTACTAGGTTATTTAAATGCATCCATCGGATGCATTTAAAGTGTATGCATTTAAATGGACAACAAGTGCATCCTCTCTTGTTCCGGTGTGAGGAACGGAGGAGGGCAGAAAGCCCGCAAAACCACAGGGTGGGCAGCTGATGTAGGCACTTTAGGAATATAATCTGGCCTAGGATACAGGAAGGCCTTGGCTAATCCAGGGGCAAAGTCAAGACAGGAAGGGGCAACAGAGAGAGCTTGTAGATTTCCCACTCGCTTGAGAGATGTCAGGGCCAGTAGGAGAGCTACATCCATCTTCAACCGCTTACTCCTTTTCAGGGTCACGGGGAACCTGGAGCCTATCCCAGGGATAGGTGGATAGGTGTACCCCATCGGGCACAAGGTGGGGTACACTCTGGACAGGGTGCCAGTCCATCGCAGGGCACACAATCACACACACATTCATACACTACGGACACTTTAGACACGCCAATCAGCCATGCATGTCTTTGGACTGGGGGAGGAAACCAGAGTACCCAGAGGAAACCCCCGCAGCACGGGGAGAACATGCAAACTCCACACACACAGAGCCACGGGAAACGAACCCCGACCCTGGCGGTGTGAGGCGAACGTGCTAACTACTAAGCCACCGTGCACCCCTATTTAAATGCAGTTCTGTACTTAAAGATCATAGATCTCTTTGGCCACTTCTCTGTACCTATAAACACTCTTTGAACCACTCTTGAAAGATCTTGCCACATTAGAACATGAAGGGATTTTCATTTCCAGTGTTGGAAAAAATATTAAAGGGACTGTGCACTGTGTTGCAGCTGACAATCTCGGTGCACATTCCATCAGTGGACTAGTTGAAAGTTTCACGGGGCCGTACATCTGTAGATTTTGTCTTGGACACTCTTCAGAGTACCAGACACATGAAGTGTGGACTGTGGTGTTTCCACCTCGGACAAAGAAGGACCATAGTTTGCATGCACAAACTATGAGAGAAAATCCCAATTTAATGCATTTGCCGTAAAGTGGTCGTGTCCATTGACTGATAAATTTAATCACTTTCACTTTGTCTCTGGGTATCCACTAGATGTACTACATGACCTTTTTTAAGGCATAGTCCCAAGGGAACTAGCATTGTGTGTTCAGATTTTCACCAAGAAAAAGTACTTTAATTTGGCTGAACTCAATGACTTAATCACACATTTTCCCTATAAGGGCTCAGACAAATCCAACAGCCCTCAAGCAATCCCTAAACTACATTCAACGCAGAACTATAGGTGGAAATGCCCATGAAAATTGGGCCCTAATATTTGTATAATAGCTGTTGCCACTCATTGTTGGTTTGCAGGTACCTGAGGGTGATTCTGCCTGACAGGTTCTTCTGACTTTAAAATACATAGTTGAATTGGTGGTTGTCCCTGTTCACACAATTTAAACTATTGTGTACCTTGACTTTAAAATATCTGAACATCGTGACCAATTCGTAGCAGTTTTTCCTGAAGAGACACTGACACCCAAACACCATTTTTTGGAATACTATTCTGCATTGAAGATTATGGGCCTCTGGTTGGTATATGGACAATGCGATTTGAAGCTAAACTCAGCTTTTTTAAGCAAGTTGTGAGACACGAACAATTTCAAAAATGTGTTGTTGACCCTTTCTACAAGACATCAGATGATGACAGCATACCACTTATATACCATATGTTGGAAAACAGGCATTGTGTGACACAAAAATATCTGTAGTGCCTTTAGATGTGCTGCATTCAGATATACAGGAAGCTTTAAAAGAAACCTCACCGCTTCTGTCTACTGTGCAGTTAGCTAACACTGTCACCTTCTATGGAACAAGGTACACTGTTGTGATGATCTTGTCATATGGCTCCACTGGTGGACTACCAGACTTTGCTGAGATTATTCAAATAGCCATTTTGGACAACTGTGTACATTTTATTGTAAAGTTACTTGCTGCCTGGTATGAAGAGCATCTAAGATCTTTTCAACTGGAGGACAGGGGGGAAATAGCTCTTTTGGAGCAGCAGAAACTTGGTGATGTGTACCCCTTGGCTGCGTACAGTGTGGGAGGAAAACGTTTGGTTACACTCAAACGTCACATCTGTTGTTCATTTTAGGTAATAGAAATAGATTATGTTAACCTTTACATCTTACAATATATGTATTGTAGCCCATTTATCTGGAACTATAACAATAGTGTCCTTTTTTCATAATGTTTTAGCAATTTCATTGGAAAACAGTATTGCAGGACACAAATGTATTGTGAAATTGAATATGAAAGGCAGACAAATGATTAAAAGTAATGATAAAAAGATACATTTAAATAGTTAAATAAAAATAATTGTAATTTTTAATTACAATGACTATAACAATTTGTAATTACATTTTACCTCAGTTCAGTTATTGATTTATCATTTAAAGACTAAGGAAATAAGGAAAGAATAAGGAAATATAGTTCTAATTGGCAAATTGAATTACAATTTATATTCTCTGAGTTTACTGATTATTTAATTTTTTTTTTTTTTTTAATGCTTTAATCTTGTGACACACTCCAGGCTCTTCATCACATTATTCACTGTATATCTGGTCTCATATATAAACTTTTGTCTATTCACAGTCTTGTCAGGCTGGCAGAGATGGAGGCAAAGCTCCGAGTAATAATTGATGACCGAATTAAGAAGTTGGTCCTTCCATCAGGAATGCCACTCACTGTGGAGGAACTGCAAACTGTTGTGAAGGAGACCTTAGGAATTTCTGATGAGTTCAGTCTCCAGTATTTGGACTTGGAATTTGAAGATTACTTTACTCTTCATAAAAGTGACCAAATTAAACACAAACACACCATGAAGGTTGTTCATGGTGTGTCAACTGACTATGAGTCTGCATCTTATGCAGAGTCAACTGCATCAAATGCAGAGTCATCTGCTGGAACATCATCTTCACAGGACACCATTATTCTGCCTAGGTGAAGTACCACTGCTAGCCATGGCCAAAGCAGTTCCCTAAACCACAGTTTGCATATAAAACCGAGATGTACCTTGAAAGAGCCACTGAAGTCTACAAGAAGAATGGAACACTTCTGACTACCTCAACGGTCAAGGCAGACATACTTGAGAAGCTGTCTGAAACTATATACACATTTACAGCTTATCCATCAAGTGCACAGATAAGTGATGCTGCTGAGGCACTTGTCAAGAAATATCATTTTCTCAAGGAACCTGGCTCCTTTTCAGGTTGCTATGAATGGCAACAAAGCATAAAATACAAGATGGCCAATTATCGAACCAAACTCTGAGGCTACGGTGTTCCTGAGGTGATATGCAATGCACTCAAACGCAAGAGCCCTGTGGACCAGAAGTCTGCAAAGAGTGTAAAAATACCTAGAAAGGCAGAGGTAAACTATCTCCCCCCCTTACCCAGCAGGAGAGGATGAAGAAAGTCAAGAACAAAAGAGGATTCCGTTGCTTACTGAAGTAAGGAAGAGGGACAACAACAAATTGATTAAAGAAAAAATGGCCAAAACATTTGCACACAGAAGAAACAAAATTGTCAATCTATCACCCAGCATAGAGGACATCAAAGCCAGATGGCCTGCTCTATTTGTGGCATCTCATGTGCCACATCTAATGCTAAATTAGAAATATTCCTAGTTCATTGTGAAGGACTGAACTGGTGGTTTTGCATATTTAGCTCTTAGATACAAAACGTGTGTTATGTTACTGTCAACTATTTTCTAAGTCATATTTTCAAGATCAAATTCCAGAATCAGAATTAGGTTGATTCTCATGTTTAAAAATGTTGTAAGAACAATTTGTAAACTGGTTTCATTATTTATCTTTAAGATCCAGGATCAAAGTATCCTTCAATGAGTATTACAGTATCTCACAAAAGTGAGTACACCCCTCACATTTTTGTAAATATTTGATTATATATTTTAATGTGACAACACTGGTGAAATGACACTTTGCTACAATGTAAAGTAGTGAGTGTACAGCTTGTATAACAGGATACATTTGCTGTTCCCTCAAAATAACTCAACACACAGCCATTAATGTCTAAACCACTGGAAACAAAAGTGAGTACACCCTAAGTGAAAATGTCCAAATTGGGCCCAAAGTGTCAATATTTTGTGTGGCCACCATTATTTTCCAGCACTGCCTTAACCCTCTTGAGCATGGAGTTCACCAGAGTTTCACAGTTTGCCACTGGAGTCCTCTTCCACTCCTCCATGATGACTCACGGAGCTGGTGGATGTTAGAGACCTTGTGCTCCTCCACCTTCCATTTGAGGATGCCCCACAGATGCTCAATAGGGTTTAGGTCTGGAGACATGCTTAGCCAGTCCATCACCTTCACCCTCAGCTTCTTTAGCAAGGCAGTGGTCGTCTTGGAGATGTGTTTGGGGTCGTTATCATGCTGGAATACTGCCCTGCGGCCCAGTCTCTGCTTCAGTATGTCACAGTACATGTTGGCATTCATGGTTCCCTCAATGAACTGTAGCTCCCCAGTGCCGGCAGCACTCATGCAGCCCCAGACCATGACACTCCCACCACCATGCTTGACTGTAGGCAAGACACACTTGTCTTTGTACTCCTCACCTGGTTGCCGCCATACACGCTTGACACCATCTGAACCAAATAAGTTTATCTTGGTCTCATCAGACTACAGGACATGGTTCCAGTAATCCATGTCCTTAGTCTGCTTGTCTTCAGCAAACAGTTTGCGGGCTTTCTTGTGCATCATCTTTAGAAGAGGCTTCCTTCTGGGATAACAGCCATGCAGACCAATTTGATGCAGTGTACGGCGTATGGTCTGAGCACTGACAGGCTGACCCCCCACCCCTTCAACCTCTGCAGCAATGCTGGCAGCACTCATATGTCTATTTCCCAAAGACAACCTCTGGATATGACGCTGAGCACGTGCACTCAACTTCTTTGGTCGACCATGGCGAGGCCTGTTCTGAGTGGAACCTGTCCTGTTAAACCGCTGTATGGTCTTGGCCACCGTGCTGCAGCTCAGTGTCAGGGTCTTGGCAATCTTCTTATAGCCTAGGCCATCTTTATGTAGAGCAACAATTCTTTGTTTCAGACCCTCAGAGTTCTTTGTCATGAGGTGCCATGTTGAACTTCCAGTGACCAGTATGAGGGAGTGTGAGAGCAATAACACCAAATTTAACACACCTGCTCCCCATTCACACCTGAGACCTTGTAACACTAACAAGTCACATGACACCGGGGAGGGAAAATGGCTAATTGGGCCCAATTTGGACCATTTTCACTTAGGGGTGTACTCACTTTTGTTGCCAGCGGCTTAGACATTAATGGCTGTGTGTTGAGTTATTTTGAGGGGACAGCAAATTTACACTGTTATACAAGCTGTGCACTCACTACTTTACATTGTAGCAAAGTGTCATTTCCTCAGTGTTGTCACATGAAAAGATAATCAAATATTTTGAAAAATGTGAGGGGTGTACTCACTTTTGTGAGATACTGTATGTTTGCTAATGTATTATTTTAGGGATTTTGTGCTCCAACTGCTGGAATATCATTCACTTATTACTTAAATCTACTGGAATTAATGTTAGCCTGCGATTTTCTCAACAAAAAGAGTGAAATAACTGCATACCTTTTTTAAAATAGTTTGCATACTGTAATATTTTCCCTGGAATTCCTTATCCCAGTGTTCTGTGTTCTGCCCGCTACTCTTATCATACAACTGATAGAGCCTGTAGAATTACTTTCTCTCACCTTTTTCAGGAAGTGAAGCTTTCGTGCTTCTGGGCTAGAGAACCCTTTGAAGTCCTTTTTCTTCTCTGAAGACATATGATAACAAAAGGAGTCGTAGTCTTTACAGTGAAATATACGAATCGTCCTTGGTATAGACTTCGGTTTATTAAAGTAAAGAACAAAAGGATTACAATTACTTTTAACTCAAAATATAAAGAAAAATAAAATAAAGAAAATCCTAAGACCACGCAGGATCTGAATAGTGGTTTCCTTTTTCAAGAAATTAAAACGACAAGACCTTCACCCGAGGAGTGGCAAATTAATGCTGGCTTATTCCAAGTATTTATACCTTTATCTATTGTGGTTTCAGGCGCTAGGGTTTAAGCTTGATGCTCAAAATACCATGCGGTCTTGGTGCACCAGCTCGCTTTCTGAAGAGAAAAACTTAGAATATAGCAGTCTTTTCTCAGAAAAGCGTACAGCGCTAGCTCGCTTTTTTAAGAGAAAAACAAAAGTGTAGCAGTTATTTCTAAGAAAAGTGTACAACGCTAGCTCACTTTCTTAAGAGAAAAACAAGATGAGGTTTGATGCACTAGCTTGGTTTCTTAGAAATGAAATAGAATGTAGCAGCGTTGTCAGCAGAAAACATAAAGGTCAACAGAGTGCTAACTTGCTTTCTTAGAGATAAAATAGAATTCACAGAAAAGCGTATGGTGCTTTTTTAAGCGAAAAACAAGAATATAGCAGGTATTTCTCAGAAAACCGTACAGCATAAAGTTCAACATATTGGTAAAGAATGCTAACTTGTTTTCTTAAGAGAAAAACGGGAAGCTGTGTGGTTTGAGAAACAGAATGCATGTACTTTTATGGTTCACTGACATGCTTCAATTTTATATTTTACATGCTTCTTGTTTCATTTTCTCAGTGTATTTTCGTCCATATCTCTGATTTAGCCGCCTAATGCTCTCTGCACGTCTAAATTTAGCTCGGTCTTTTAACATTGTAGCTTCAGCCCCCTTTTTATTCAAGACACTCCTTATACTATCACATTTCTTCATTAAACGATTACTTTCCAATATTAGTTCCTCAGTTCTCTTCACATCCAGTGTGTCGAGTTGTAAACCTCGCAGGTCCCGTTGGAGAACGTCAGGATCAGCCTTCTTAGCGGAAGATTTTCCAGTCCATTTTTCTCCATATCTCTGGATACCTTGGGGCAGGCTTGTTCCCTTTTTTCTTCTTGGACGTCTTCAAGGGGGGCGCACGGTGGCTTAGTGGTTAGCACGTTCGCCTCACACCTCCGGGGTTCGATTCCCGCCGGGGCCATGTGTGTGTGCGGAGTTTGCATGTTCTCCCCGTGCTGTTTGGGTTTCCTCCGGTTTCCTTCCCCAGTCCAAAGACGTGCATGGTAGGCTGACTGGCGTGTCTAAAGTGTCCGTGGTGTGTGAGTGTGGGTGTGCTTGTGCCCTGCAATGGACTGGCACCCTGTCCAGGGTGTACCCTGCCTTGTGCCTGATGCTTCCTGGGATAGGCTCCAGGACCCTGGAAAGGAGTAAGCGGTTGAAGATGGATGGATGGATGGACATATTTCAAGGCAATTATAATATATGAACTTAGCATATTATATCAGCTTGTATTTACATTAACCAAGAAATAACGGCAGGGCTGAGACTACAAATTCCGGAGAATCTCCTAGCCACTCCATGGCCATACACTCCATGGCCACTTTATTAGATATTCAGCTCTGTATATTTACTTCTGAAAGGAATAGGTCAACATTTTGGGTAATACGTTTATTGGCATTCTCTCTAAGAGGTAGATTTTCAGATTGATACCACTGTCTGTTCTATAAATGTGAAGCTACAACCAGCAGCATAGCTTGCAACGGATAGCTGCACAGTGACGCAGAGGCGGAGTCCATTCCATTCCGTGTTGTTTGAATTAACGGAAGAAAAAAAAAAAAGAGAGACGAAGAGAAGGGTGTGGTCTTCGGAGGCAATAAAAAGAACAGGTGATTAGAGGAGGAGGAGATGAGTAGAAGGCGGAAATGAGCGACACGCGGAAGTGAGAGACAGGTGGGAATGGCGGAACTGATGGTGTGCGTTTGCCCGGGACCATGCTAATGCTTTACTCTGGATTATAACCTTGTGGATATTGATTCCGGAGGCTGGCGAACACTTCGAGAATATCCTGCAAAGGTGAATCAACGAGCGAGCGGAGCTTTGAGGGTTCGGAGGCACATCACGGGTTTGAGATCCTTTCTTTAATACTTTTGTGGAGAACCAGTATGCTTGGGTCGTTGGATGCTACTGTCTGTAGAGAACTCCAAGTGTTAAGCGGAATCTGACTGCCGGTTTCCCATGCTTTCAAGTTCATGAACTCCTGTATGCTTAAATTACGGCCATTGAAGTGCCGCTTTTAAAGTGAACAACTTTTTTTTGTTTTGGTTAAGAACTATTTTGGGGTTAATGTTTTTTTCTGCCTTCTGTGTGTGCAAATTTTCTTGTATGATTAGAGGCTTGTTTCCTTATGGGTGCATTTATTAATCCCACGTATGGGAACTTTGTGGTTTTCATTATTTCAGTTTCTATGACTGAAACGATCTCTATTTTCTTACGTTTATTGCTTAAATAATCTTATTTTGTAAGAATTGAGTAGCATACTGATGGTTTTTTGTTCTGAGTGATGTCCAAATTATAAGTGACGGTTAATTTGAACTGTCTGGCGCCCAAACCCTATAAGTAAGGTACCACGCTACAAGCTTATCATAAAAACTGGAAATGGGGAAACAGCTAGTCTGGCTCTGTCCAACGTTAGTTAAATTTGCCTACCAACACATCTAAAGCCCACTGATTAACATGTTCTGTCTTGTTTGTTTAATAAATTCAAGTTGTAAAATGTTGTGGTTTTATGGAAGTTTATGTGCTGTGCACTATTTCTTTGCTGGGACCAATGACTTCCTAGAGTCACAGCTGGTTCTCTGGAAACCTCAGAAATGACAGTGTTTCATTAGACTGGTCTATGAGACAGCACATTTAGGATAATTGATGGAGGATTGTTTAGCCACTTTAGTGTTAAAAATTACAGCTTTAAAAGTCAGTGGATGATTTTTAGTTTATTGTTGTCATTTCAGGCTTCAAGCAATCCTAGCATCAATATGAACAGAGATGTTGTCATTCGGTGTTTGATGTGTACCTTGGGGAATTTACAGATCAATGCTTAAGATTATGATGTAAGTTAAAGTGCATGTTAAAATATGAAGGTGATCTCCCTCTCTCTCTCATCTCTCTGTATACTATATTTCTTGGCAAGCTACTGAGTTTTGTAGTTTTGTTGAGTCTTGTAAGTAATCATTGTCCTTTTGTGTAAGTGTGTACATTTTTTGTTTTTCATTAAGGAATTTTAAGTACTACTGCAGAAATATGTGGTGTTACGAAATGCTTGCCATCTCAGTCTGATTTCACCAACTGGCAGAAGCTGATGAAGACAGTGTGTCACAGGACCTTGCTGTACAAAGGCTCAAAATCTACAACATTAAGAGTAATACGTCAGAGGTACCTGATGACATCAATATCGTGGTCGAGGGCATGAAAGTTCTGATTGCTCTTGGTAACTTTCCAAGGGCTTGCTCCATGCTCCTTGGGTTGACATATGCAGTGAATATCCCAAGGAGCTCAGGTACACATTTGAAGTCTTGCAGAAACTCCTCCTTGAGATGGATTGTTCAAAGCTGTCCCCAAAACTAAACAGCCTCAAGAATAAGCTTAAGAAAATAGACCTTTGCAAAATGAAGGGTAATTGTTGTCGCACTGTCACATGGTTACCTTCAAGGCTTTGTTAAATGCTTGAGTTTCAGGTTTGAGGGGAGTGGCATCAGGTTTTTGACTTAATATTGGCACAGCCAACTATTTTTGTACCTTGTGATTCCACTATGTACACCAGGGATGCAGGGATTATTTGACCCGTTTTAATTGAGGCATTTGAATTTGCACAATACATAATGTAATTGTTCGAGTGAGTCCTATTTTAGCAAGAGAAGAAGCAAGGCAAATGGACGTACTTCTGTCTGTTTTCTTAAAAGACCAAATGCATTTTATTCTTGTACTGTTATTTTGTTTTATGTTGGCATTTTGCACTTGAAAAAAATGTTTGGTAAACATATTGAGACAAAGTTGCACAAATAAATGTTTACTTTCTGTTATTTTAATGAATTGTGATCTGTTGACCCAACTTAAGCAAACTTTGGCACCAAGAAGGCACAATATTGGTTGGATTAGAAATACAAAAATTAAAGTGACAAATATTATTAAATAGATTTTAGTCATTTGATACCAATTAAGACTTTAAACAATTAAGATACAGATAAATAGGAAAAACACTGTAAATGTGTTGAATTAAGCAACAATGTGCTCAAATGAGTTAGAGTTTTTTTTTTTTTTATTATTTAGTGAATCAAAATAATTTTCAATGAGATAATTAGGGAATGCATATAAATTTCACCCAGATAATTAGCAAGTATAAATCAATTTCCATAAGATATTCAGTAAATATAAACCAGTTTCCCCCAGATATTTAGTATATTTAGATTACTTTTGCTCAGATACTTAGTAAGTATAAATCAGTTTTCCTTGTGAAATTATTATTTTTTTTAATTTAATATTTTTGGGCTGTATAACTCATCATTTGGCATACTATTACTAAAGCCAACGCATTTTAATTGTTGCTTTTTGTTGGAAACTTTCTATTCCCTCAGATATGTATAAGTATGTTTAGGTTATAGTTTAATTTCTGTCTCATGAACTTTTCTGGACCTGTCTGTTGTGTACGTGCCAGTTAACATGTCACCATAAGAACTTCCTCTTTTGTGTTAGGCGAACCATACCATCAGACCATATATGTTCAAGAAAGCTGTACATTCTTGTATTGCCTGAGGTTTTTCACATGCGTGGCCAGGCAGTTCAACTGCCATATTATTTCCACACAGAAGTGCGTTCCTCTATATATGTATGTAAACCTCTGAAATCTGCAATAAACTAGGGAAGTCTCTTTGAGCTACTCTGTGTCGGTGTGGTTCAATCAGGCTCTCTCCGAGCTCGTATACACTCTGAGGCAAACCACATCCGCACAGGTAGCATAGAGAAGAGAAACACTCTTAAACACAGAAAGGCTGATTGAGGAAAGAGGGATAATGGAAGCTGTTATTTGCTTTATCCCTACACTTTTATTACCATGGACTTAATTTTTTTGTTTAAATTTAGTTAATGTATTACATAGAATTTAATAAAAGTTGTAGTACTTAAAATCTATTCAGTTATATTACATGTCACTTTGTTGCCATTTTTTTTAAAGTAACTATTGGTCACATTTTTTACAGTGCAGTTTGACTTAATCAATTAATTATTTGTGTCTTTTCCTCCTTTGAAAAAAAATATTGTCATTGTTGCAACACTGACATTCAGGACCTAACTCCCAAACACAAACAAAAAGGCACATTGTGATTCACTAACTTGCTTGGGTAGAGCTAGCTATCCAGCAAAGGAAACATACTGAAAGCAAATACTAGCTGTATGTTTTCCATCACTCTTTTTCACAGTTAACCCCATTTTCATAATGAAGCTGACCATCATTTAAAACTGATTATCTTTGTCAGAGTTGTAGCCTAGGGGGTTGTGCTCATGACGCATGGTGCAGATGCAGCACAGGTGACCTGAGTTCAAATCATGGCTCGTGAAGTCTCTTCCTGATCAGATTCTTCTCCCCTGTCAATTCCAGTGTCCTACCCAGTATCCTTTTCACAAAAAAGCCAAATATATGAGAGATCATAACGGTATTTTGTGGTTGTCTTGTGTGGTTAAAGTATTTAAACATTTTTCTCTCAATTAGATAAGAAGAAAAGCAGTGCTCAAATAGATGATGTTTCAAGTGATCTAAATGAGTCATCAGATTCATTCAAACAAGTCTCATCAACATCATCTACCTTGTCTTCATCTTCCTCCTCCTCTACTGAATAAGTGCAACAAGTACAAGAAAAAGAAGAACCAGAAGGGAAAGAAGAGGAAGAAATAGAAGAGAAGGAAAGAAAGAAACTTAGTGAAGAGAGGTAAGTGGGGTCTAAAAATGTTTATCCTCAGGACCTGTAATTTATTATTATTATTTTTTTTTTAAATAAATGTCTGGGTTACGCATGCAACCCTGTTCATGATGTTGCGTTTAGCATAACACTATGTGAGCGCCTCTTGCGTGCGACCGGTATCTGAAGCTTGTGTAAAATCATGCCTATTTATAGGTGTGCCATGATCAGGTGACGTGGCAATTAAGCGCGTCGCATGATATATATGTGGCACCTGTGAACCACGCCATCAGCCTCTATTATCTGAAGCGAAGATGCAATTCACAGGCCTACCCCAGTATGACTAAGCTATGCAACGTCTCATTCCCTTCTCAGGGAACAGGGTTATGTGTACACATGTGGTTATGCATGTATAAGCAGTCAAAAGAACACACACACACACACATGGGTTTGAAACAGAATTTGTGTATTGGCAAAAGAGTACATAAAGAAAATATTACCTTTTTTTTGCAGCAACTTGAGATCTTGGGAGAGACATCATTTTTCTGTTCACTTTCCAGGGGATTTGGGTAGCCTGGGTACACTTAGATGCAGTTGGGTACATGGGAGTCTATAAAACGTGTCTGAGTGGCTGCATCCATTCTTCTCTTCTTTAAGGGAGACATTGTAAGGCATGTTTGAGTAGAAACATCCATTCTTTTCTTCCTCAAAGGAGGCCTAGAGTTCTGCCTAGAAGAACCAGGATTGATGGTCTTGGATCTTACATCTAGTCAGAGAAGCAGAAAACACACAAAGGCTGTTAAAAATGCAAGACCAAAAGCATGTAGAGCAAACATGAGTCAATAAGTTCGGGATATTTGTTCTCTTGCTGACTGCTAATAAACCTGCTTCATCTGAATCCAGTCTTCGTGAGGTCTGCTGTGTTATTTCTCATAAGAACAAGTCAGATAGCTGAATTGAGTTTATAGTTTAAATTTGTGAGCTAGCAGGGTCAATGTAGGTTGGATAAGCAGAAATATCCTGCAGGGGCCATAGAACATGTAACCTGTTCCCTGAGGGAGGGAGGTTTTTACAGCTGTTATTTCTTGTTCCGCAAAAAAAGATGGGAGTATGTGGCCAATTTTAAATCTGCATCATCTGGACTGTACTCTTTGAACATACAGGTTCAAGATGCTGACGCTCAAACTTATCATTCCACAGATTCACTTTGAGGACTATTTTGTGCTGATAGATTTTAAAGATGCATTTTACCACATATTTAGTTTCATTCCCCAACATGCAAAGGGTCAATCCTATCATCAATGAGCAAGACAAAGCTGGATCTCGGCATCCCCCCGGTCTCTACGAGAGACTGTTGGGGCTTATGGCAGCAGCACCCAACATCATACCATTGGGCCTATTGCACAGGAGACCGTTTCAGTGGTGGCTGAAAAGTCAGGTGTTTCATCCGACGACAAAACCTCTCAGACTAATCAGTGTCACGCGGCGATTCCTATGTGCTCTGAGAATTTGGAGGTGTCCCCGGTTTCTAGCCTTGGGTCACACTCTAGGGGTGTCTCCTTATCGCAAAACACAAGAAATCTCTGGAGGGGCCTTCATCTGGAGTGGCATATAAATCGCATTGAAAGGTACGCCATGTTTCTAGTACTGAAATTCTTTCTTCCTCAATTGAGAGGTCACCTTTTGTTAGTTCTGACAGATAACACAGAGGTGGTCTCATATATCGACCACCAGGGAGGATTATGTTCGTGCCTCCTGTTCAGGCACGCGCAACTAACTTTTCTCTGGGCAGAGGGAAAGGTTTTGTCAGTGAGTACAATGTACATTCTGGCAACTGGAATGTGGGGGCAGACATCCTGTTGAGGCAGTGGCTGACGCCCAGGGATTGGAGGCTCCATCCTCAAGTGGTGGAGTCAATTTGGCAGAGATTCGGCCAAGCGGAAGTGGATGTGTTCACCTCCGAGGAGACAACACACTGCCCGCTGTAGTTCACCCTCACTCCTCCCACACCATTGGCGCTGGACTCCATGGTGCACATGTGGCCGAGGTCACATCTGTATGTTTTTCCCGTGATCAGTCTGCTCCCACAAGCTCGAGCAAGAGTTTGCCAAAACTGTCTACATCTGCTGCTTGTAGTACCCTATTGCCCAGCTCAAATATGGTTCTCAATGATGCTATCCCTGTGGATGGCACTCCTTGGGAAATTCCCATCCGCAGGGATCTACTGTCTCAAGCCAGATGGCTGATTTATCACCCTTGGCCGGAACTATGGAAACTGTGTTTCTGGCCCCGGAGGGAAACCAGCTTATAGATTCTGGTCTCGCAACTGAAGTTGTAGAGACTGTTTAATGCTAGAGCATCATCCAAGAGGAAATTGTATGCACTGAAGTGGTGACTTTTTGTCTTGTGGTGTGAGGAACTTCAGCTAGACCCAGTGAACTATGCAATAGCTACAGTCCTGGAGTTCTTACAAGGATGTTCCTCTGCAGGGTTGGCTCCTTCTACATAAGGACCTACGTGGCTGCCATTTTGGCCAGCCATACCCCGTTGATGGAGCCTCTGTGGGGCAACATCCTCTAACTTCGAGATTTATGCTTGGTGTCAGGTGACTGAGACCCATCTGCAGAGCTCTACAAGTTCTCTCTGTTGCCCCTTCCTGCCTTGACTTTGTCCCTGGATTAGCCAAGGCCTTCCTATATCCTAGGCCAGATTATATTCCTAGAGTGCATACATCTGCTGCCCAGCCATGTAGTGTTGCAGGCTTTCTGCCCTCCTCTGTTCCTCACACCGGAACAAGAGAAATTGCACCTACAGTAAGGGCTCTCAGTACTCGCGTCCACCGCTCCGGCCAGTGGCATAAATTGGAGCAGCTGCTGGTCTGCTTTGGTGGTGACAGAGATGATGCTGTGTCAATGCAGCGCATCTCTAATTGGATAGTGGAAGTAATCTCTCTTGCTTATGACGCACGCTACGCCTATGGGCATAAGGGCTCATTCCACTAGGGGTGTCGCCTCCTCAAAGGCTTTGTCCAAAGGGGTACCTTTACAGGATGTGTGTACTGCAGTGGGGTGGGGTACGCCACACACATTCATTCAATATTACAGCCTGGATATACATTCCACCATCGAGTGTCTTGCAGTGACCCTGCAAGTATCCTCAGGCCATTCCCTCAGTATGACAGTGGGTATTGTCATTCCCACAGCATGTAGCTCATGTAACATTGATTTCCCTTTGAAAAGGAGCATCTGAGTTATGCATGTAACCCTGTTCCCTGAGACGGGAACGAGACGTTGCGTAGTTTGGTTTTTTTTTTTTTTTTTTTTTTTTTTTTTTTTTCCTTCTTTCATATTTGGGCATACCTGTGAATTGCCTCTTCGCTTCAGATAATAGAGGCTGATGGTGCAGTTCACAGGTGGTGTTTTTATATCACATGACGCGCTTAACTGCCACGTCACCTGATCACAGCAGGCCTATAAATAGGCATTATGTTACACAAGCTTCAGATACCGGTAACGCGTGAGGGTGCTTCCCACAGCGTGGAGCTCATGCAATGTCTTGTTCCCTTCTCAGGGAACAGGGTTACATGCGTAACCCAGACGTTTACAAAGACATACATGGAGCTTAGATGTACTCTGGACTAAGCATCATAGTAATTTTCACTGTGCCCACATTAAGAAATGTTAAGTTTGTTTTTTATTCAAGCTTAGCTTATGTTGGCTATAGTTTGCGTGTGTTTTGTGGCCCTGCACAATTTAAGCCCATTTAAAAAAAAAAAAAAAAGTTATTTTATGAAAATCTCCTCTACAAAACAATTTGTGTTTATTTGTAAATTAATGTGAAATGGATCACAAAACAGTGTTTGTAGTTCACATGCTTAATTCTTTGGCAGTCTATCTTTCAGCAAGGCTAAGGGTTTGACCTTGAGATTAGCTTTGTGTACAAGCTAATAAAACTCCTCTTTCCCGTCAAAAAATTATATAAAGTGATAAATTACTATTTGTTCATACACAAAATACAATACATTTCTCTTATTTGACATAAGTACATAATATCAATGTACTTATCAAAGAAATGGTTGGAAATTGCAGAAATGTTTTGATTTCTGAAGGGTCCCAAAACACCAAAGTTTTCGGCTGTCTTTGTGTGAGGTGCCCTGAGACAGTATGTACATTGGTGGGGCTAACTCAACATTGCCAAATGTGAATGGTATGCAATAAAATATGTAAGGGAAGTAACAAAATCACTGGATTGGTTAAAATAATGATCAGCATAGAATATGACTTTTTCTTTTTTTTTATTTGACTTCAGAGTTGAAAGTGGGCTTAATGGGTGCACTTCCCCAATATTAGTTAGCTCTCTGACGATCGAAGATTGCAGCGTTATAGGTCCGTATCCAGACACTATAGAGGGTTAGTGAGAGTAAGAGCAGCATAGTTTGTCAGGAAATGTCTGGACGCCTTAGGCAACGTTAGCAATCCCCCAACTCCGGTAATGGAGCCTTCACAACAGGTTGAATGGGTGACGACTCTGCAGCATAATTGCAAAGCCAAAGCTAACACTAAGGCTCACCCATGGGAGGACCACTCCTCTCCCCTTTAAAGGTTTGCTCTCCTCAGTGGAGCACCCACTAAGAAACCTGAAAAAGCTCTGGTTATAAGAGACTCTATCTTCAGGCAAATAAAATTAGCTAGGACTTTAGGGGCACCAGCAGCTTTACTTAGGTGTATACCAGGAGCCAGTGTGTCAGACATCTTAGGGTCTTAGGCAAGCCTAGGTTTTCAAATGTAGTATTTCATGTACTGTAGGCGCTAATGATGTACACCTTTGTAAGTCAGAGGTTACTAAGAGTAACATTGTAGATGTGTGTAAAGTAGTGAAGGTGATGTCCAATGCAGTAGTATGCTCTGGTCCCATCCTGATGTGGAGTGGCGAGCTTAAAGAATATTATGGTCACTGAACTGCTGGACGTCCAGGTGGTGCTTCAAAAACCATGTGTACTTTATAGATAATTGGAGTTATTTTAAGCAGAAGGCTTAGGGTGGGACAGTATTTATCCCACTCGGGAAAGTGTTTCTCTCATTTCTTTCAGCATAGCTAATAGTTTCAGAACAGGCTTAGTTAACTGGTGACAATCAAGGGCCAAGGCTAGTAGTCTAAACCGACTATAATTTTTTAAATGACAAAATTGAAACTATCAGGAAAAGACTACAAATTTTCAGATTATATATTTTTAGACTATACATTTAAAGTCAGACAATTTGATAATGAACCCTGTAGATAACAATAAAACTATATATTACACTGTTGGTCTACTGATGGGAAGGTCGTGAATTCATATCCCAGCACTTCCAAGCTGCCACTGTTGGGCCTTTGAGCAAGGCCCTTAACCCTGAACTGCTCCCTTGTATAAATGAGATAAAAGTAAGTCACTATTGGTAACGGCATCTGCCAAATGCAATAAATGTAAATACATAAGATCAGCAATTAGGATGTTTTACTCAACTTCACGAGACTGAACTAATTTCACTAAGTTCTTAATCAAATTCAACAACTTACGTAAGACCTAACATTCAAACAGATATTACCAGCGGCAATCGAACCACTTCTAAAAATAATAAATTCTTCCCTTAGCACTGGCTTTGTAGAGATCCAGTATGGTGGCACAGCAGTAGCATGCAGCAGCCTCTCCAGATCCAAAGTGGTGATATTTTTGTCTCATAGCCCATTTTTTTACAGCACATGGACATCAGAGAAACCAGTGTTCATGTTTACCATTGCAGATACTCTTAAAATACAGAAATCATACAACAATTTGGTGGTTGATCTGCTGGAGAAGCTAGTTACTGCTCATCGCTGGTGGAGTTTGTGACTGTTAGATGCAGACCATTTTATTTACCACGGGTATTCACCATTGTTCTGATAATCGGAGTGTACATTCCTCCAAGCGCTAATACGAAGGAGGCACTCTGTGAACTGTTTGGGGCTATTAGCGAACTGCAAAAAACACATCCTGGTGGACTGTATATCATCACCGGAGATTTCAATCATGTGAATCTCAAGAAAGTGTTCTCTAAATTTCACCAACATGTGGACTTTGCAACGAGAGGGGTGAACATGCTGGATCTTGCTTACACAAACATCCCCAGCATGTACAGCGCAGAACCCCGCCCCCACCTCGGCTACTCAGACAACATCCCTGTTTTGCTAATCCCAGTGCACAGACCGCTCGTCAGATGCTCCAAACCGGTTTTGAAGCAAGTGAAAACCTGACTAGCAGGAGCCATCTCTGCTCTTGAGGACTGTTTTGAGCATACTGACTGGGAGGCTGCAACCAACAGCAACTCCACCAACTTGGAGGAATACACGGTATTAGTGACCAGCTACATCAGCAAGTGCATTGATGTTACCATCTCCAAGACCATCACCACACGCTCCAACCAGAAGCTGTGGATGACTGCAGAGGTGCATGCACTGCTGAGGACACGAGACTCCGCCTTCAGGGTAGGTGACATGGCAGCCCTAAGAACGGCAAAGGCCAAACTGTCCCAGGCCATCAGAGAGACAAAGTGCACACATCCACAGTCACTTCACAGATAGCAGCGAGACACAGCGCATGTGGCATGGCATTCAGGCCATCAGCAACTACAGGACATCACCCACCTTTGACAGTGATGCCTCCCTTCCAGATGCGCTGAACAACTTCTATGCTCAGTTTGAGAAACAGAATGATGTGGCAGTGAGGAAGACCACCCCTCCTCCCAATGACCAGGTGCTATCTGATCACGGCTGATGGAAGTGAACCCACGGAAAGCTGATAGACCAGACAACATTCCTGGCAGAGTGCTTAGAGGATGTGCAGACCAGATTGCAGATGTTTTCACTGACATCTTCAACATCTACCTGAGCAGTGCCATCATTCCAGCGTGCTTCAAGGGTTCCACCATTGTCCCTGTGCTGAAGTCTTCAGTGTCCTGCCTCAATGGCTACCATCCCATTGCACTCGCATCAATCATCATGAAGTGCGTCGAGAGGCTTGTCATGAGGCACCTCAAGACCCTGCTGCGCACATCACTGGACCCGCTGCAGTTTGTGTATCGCACCAACTGCTCTACAGATGATTCCATCGCCACCACACTACATCTGGCCCTCACCCACCTGGACAGGAAGGACACCAATGTTCAAATGCTGTTTACAAACTTCAGTTCAGCATTCAACGCACTCATTCCTCAGCACCTGATTGGAAAGCTGAACCTACTGGGCCTGAACACCTCCAACTGCGACTGGATCCTGGACTTCCTGACTGGGAGACCTCAATCAGACTGGATCGGGAACAGCATCTCCAGAACCACCACACTGAGCATGGGGGCCCTTCAGGGCTGTGTACTCAGTCCATTTCTGTTCACTCAGCTGACTGATGACTGTGCAGCATTGCACGGCTCCAATCACATCAAGTTTGCCGATGACATGACCATGGTGGGTCTCATCAGCAAGAACGATGAGCCAGCATACAGAGAGGGGGTGCAGCAGCTAACAGACTGGTGCAGAGCCAACAACCTGTCTCTGAATGTGGACAAAACAAAAGAGATGGTTGTTGACTTCAGGAGAGCATGGAGTGACCACTCTCCGCTGAACATCGATGGCTCCTCCATGGAGATCGTCAAGAGCACCTAATTCCTTGGTGTTCACCTGATGGAGGACCTCACCCGGTCCCTCAACACCAGCTCCATAACCAAGAAAGCCCAGCAGCGTCGCTACTTTCTAGAAAGGCTGAAAAAGCCCATCTCCCACATCCTCCCAGCATTATACAGAGGAACTATTCAGAGGAACTATTGAGAGCAGCTGCATCACTGTCTGGTTCAGAAATTGCACCTTATTGGATCGCAAGACCATGCAGCGGATAGTGAAGACAGCTGAGAAGATCACTGGGGGGTCTCTCTCCCCTCCATCACAGACAATTACACCACACGCTGCATCTGCAAAGCTGGCAGCATTGTGAATGACCCCACACACCCCTCACACACTCTTCACCATCCTGCCATCTGGAAAAAGGTGCTAAAGCATTCGGGCCCTCATGCCCAGACTATGTAACAGCTTCTTCCCCCAAGCGATCAGACTCCTCAATACTTAGAGACTGTACTCATACAAGCGCACACATCCACACACTCTGAACTGAACAACATCCCACTCCCATTGCAATACTTGCACATTCCTTCATTGACTCTGTTGCATTTTTGCTGCTACTATAATATAAAAATATAATATTTAATTTGTCACTATTATACACTTTACCTAGCTGCTACCACAATAACTGCTATGTCCATATTTGGTATAAGCTAATCTTAGTCATAGCATGTTCACATTTATACCATTTTTTAAATTATATTGTTACTCTTTGGCACCTATCTTCTGAACTACACATCGGACACTTCCACACTAAAATGCTACACTGTCCATAAAGTACACAGGTTTAGAAGGGAAATTATTTATAATTGCACTATCCGGTTTCACCCAAATGAGTCCTTGAAATGATTCCTCTCAAGGTGTCTTCCTCATATCATACTTGCCACCACTGCCTCTGGCTTGCTCATTAGGGATCAATTTTTACATTTAAAATTTATATCCAGTGTCATGGAAATTAGACAACACTCGCAGACTCGTCCTCTGAAGGTAAAACGTTTATTACAGAAAGATGGTTAATACAGGATAGAATAAAGCAGGATAGAATAATGAGAGCACTCTGAAGTCCTTGTACTAAATCACTACTATATATGTGAAACACAGAGCATGACATAATTCTGTGTACCGATAAGAAGCAGTTTGAGGCAGTTCAGACAGGCTTTGTTTTAGGAACCTGGAAGATGTTTAGATGAGCCTTGAACAGAAGAACATGTTTCTGTCTCTGTAAGCAGATAAACATTCTGTACTGATCTCAGTGACATGACATGGCCTTCTTAGGTGTTACCCTCACGTGAGAATGAAACAGAACAAGAACAAACTTATTACATAAGTAAAAATGAGTAATTTCCCTTATTCCCCCATTTTATCATTACAAAATATGATAACTAAAATTAATAGAAATTTCAATTCTGTGAATACATCAGAACTTCAGAATCCTTTCATGGTTCAACTGAATTCAAAATAAAACGGGCATAATGAAGGTGCTAAGGCTGTTTTTGCTGTTGTTAAAGTATCCTGTCATCATGCAAGCTCATTTTAGGTGAAATGAGAATCCTCATGGTCAAAGGAATATTTACAATAGGTGTGAAATGGATGTCAGTGTGTCGTCATCGTCAGTGTCGCTGAAAGGATCTAGTTCCCAGTCAGGTTTAGGATACAAGTCAGGTTGGTCATCATAGGGATCGTAATCAGTCTTTGTCAACATCAGCGTTTGGTCATTAGTGATTTCAATGAGCGTGAGCGACTGCGCCGAACGAGAGAAACAATACAAGGCAAAATGAGCAAGACAAGAATAATTATTGCATATTGTTAATATCCACGAGCCTCATCCCCCGAGTACTGAGTTCAACAAATCAAACCCGTCTTGCCAGTCTGCGCAGGGTTGCGTATCGCAGACCGCATGTGTTCAATGATAGAATAACCATTATGTGTCTGCGTGACAAGGGCAATGATTCTTCTGATGAAAGGCGATACAGAACGGATTACAGAGGCGGCCAATATCTTGGCATACGGGCTTTTAACTACTAATTGTCATCTAATCTGCAGAAATAGTCAATTAAAGAACTTCGCGGGCTTATGTGGGACCTATAGAAATCACTTCGCCTTAGGCACTTAGTCCCGTCACCACAATCAGCTAAATACCAAATTTGGATAAGTGTGTGCATCATGCACTCATTCTGCTGCAACCATGTGATTGGTGTGATTGATCATTAAGTCTTTCACCCAATAAACTTCAATATCGCGCTTTGGTTTATTTTTCCAGCTTAAGGGTTTACCCCTGGACCCCCAGTGTTGTCGGCAACAGTCCCAGTGATTTGTGAGTTTATTTCTGTGACAGGCTTACTAACAGATACCACCTACTGTATACCAGGAGAAGGGTGCACGATTAGGAATAGGTTTGTATGTATGAGTGGATGTGCAGGTCGACATCTAATGATTTGTTTCTAGTCTTCAAGAGTAGTCTGTGGTCAGGGAGCTTTGGGGTGTAAGAGGTGCGGTAGCAAAGTCATGTCGTCTAACCTCTGTCCTGGTCACGTGGCTATATAGTACGCACTAATGAAGTTCCGTCCTCCTCAGAGTACAGTTTCCGTCGTCAACATTTTCTCCAAAAACTACACGTCTGTGAGTTCGCAGGCTACTAGATACCACTTAAGACCGTCTATCGTGGAGTCGCGTGGGATTGATGTGTTGTGTCGGGGTGTAGTGCGTCGTGTGTGGGTGTGTATATGCAGATCATTGCTCGTGAGCGTAGGTCCTCCTAGAGGCCTCTTGATAGAGAATTACGGTCTAGTTCTCCTATTGCAGTCTGTCTTCTCCAGCTCAGTGCTCGGCTCTGGCACACTCCTGCAGTGGCTCGCATGCATCCACATGGCTCTCTGGCTGACCTTTACCACGGAGTGAGTGAATGGCCCAGACCACCGTGGCTTATTCCACCTGGTCCTGCGGAAGTCGTTGATCACGATCCACTCTCCGGGTTTCAGATCATGCAGCGGACCCGTGGCTGGAGCTGGAAGTACTGCCTTTTCCTGCTTGAGGATAGAGTGCAGAGCAGAGGACAGGGTTGCACAGTAATTTAACATTGCATCATCACATGCTGCAGTGTCGGGAAGAGGAGCTGTCACAGGTCCAATTCCTGTGTATGGAGATCTCCCAAACAGTATCCCAAAGGGCTAAGGCCATCCTAAGCCTGTTTCAGAACAGCATTTGCTCAATCTGTTTTTTAGTGTCCCATATTGTCCTGTTTGGATGTAGGGACATGGCCTTCTTAGCCTTCAAACCTCAACCCACGTTATGAGTTGCGCAAACAGTGTAAACAAAATTATTATAATTTTTTTTTTTATTATTATTAGATTAATTAGAGAAACTAATGCTTTATCACAGCTTTCCATTCCCCCCTTTTTGACACATGCGTCAACTTTGAAGACAAGGACAGCCCTGGGGGCACCGCCAAACTCCGTCAACAACCATGCAGCCTGCTTTGCGCCACACAGCCTTTTCCTCATCTGTAGCTCGTGCCTGGAGGTCTGAAAGCTGTAAAGGTGTGATTTTCTTTTGAGTTTTGGGATCATAGATGCAGCTGCTTGCTTTGCTGAACTGTCCACTTGAGCGTTTCCTAGGAACACATGATCTAATTTGTTAGTGTGCATCACATTTGCATACTGCAATAGTTTTGTGGGAGTAGGACTGTGTCCAGCAGCTCAGAGACCAGTTTGTGGTGGGCTATGTGTGTTCCTGAACTCGTCAGGAAGTTCCTGTGTTTCCAAATTGTCCCCAAATCATGTACTACCTCAAAGGCATATCTGCTATCTGTGTAGATATTTACTGACTGTCCCTCAGCATGTCTCCATGCCTCTATGAGGGCATACAGTTCAGCTGCTTGTGCTGAAAGGTTTGAGTGTAGACTTCCTGACAGACCATCTCGTGTGCAATCACTACTGCATAGCCCACTCGATTTTTACCTGTCTCTGGGTCACGTGACGCTGACCCGTCCACAGAGAGGATCAGATCTGAGTTTTCCAATAGAACATCTTTCAGGTCGACTCTAGGAGAGCAGAGTTCATTAGTCAGTACAACACAATCATGTGGTTCCCCATCTCCCTCTGGTGGAAGATGAGTAAAAGGGTTAAGGAAAGTACCTTGTTTTATAGTGACATTCGGCATGTCTAGTAGTATAGTGTTATGGTGTAGCCACCACTGGGTGGACAGGTGTGAGGTTTGTGTTTTTAAGTAGGAGTAACAACACCTCATGTGGAACCAAGAGGATCAGTTCTGAGTAACCTACCAGGTCTCTGGATGCCACCACAGCTTTCTGAGCTGCTGCTACTGCACGTACACATGGGAAACTCTGCAGCGACTGGATCCAACTTACCTGAGAATGAGCTGTCCAACTTGTCACATATGCCCTCTCTCTGAGCGGTGCTTCTAGAATAGTATAGTTTAGAATGAAAGATCTTCGATATGAACACATACCTAGGATAGAGAGAACTTGTTTCTTCATCAGAGGTTTGGGAATCTTCTGGATTGCAGATAGTCTTTCTGTGGAGAGTTTCTTTCCCTTTGCAGAAATGTCATGACCTAAGAAACCTCACTTCTTGTTGTACATACTGTAATTTGGAGAGACTGGCTTTGTGTCCCTCTTTGGCAAGATTCTGCAACAATTTAATGGTGTCAGTTTCACACTGTGCCCTGGAGAAAGTGGTAGAGGTGCGAAGCTGTCCTTTAGCATTTGGTTGTTTATCGTTAGTGACTCTCAATACCCTTAACGCAAGCAAGTGAAAGTGTAAGGATGTCCGTCAAATATGAATGCAAACCGAAGCTGTCTTTATCAAGAGATATACTGAACAAATGCTAATTTTGCTAAATCTAGGACTGAAAACCATTCGCTATTTGTTGGAACTTAGCTTAATGTAGTGTAAGAATTTTGCACGTCTGGAGCTCTGTTTGACTGCTGCATTAACTGCTTGCAAATCTTGTACAAATCACCATTCATCAGGTTGTAGGGATTTTTTTTTTTTTTTTTTTTTTTGCTTCTCACACTGGAAATACTGGAGTGCACACTGACGAATCAGGACAAGAGACAATGACCCCTGCCTTCAGTAATGAATTGAAATCTGGTCCAATGCCCTCAATAGCTTCTGATTTAAGAGGATATTGAGAGCGTCTGTGTCTAAAGTCAGATTTGGGCGTGATCACGACTGGTGGTGCATTTTCTAATCAGGCCTACGTCATGTTTCCCTTGGGCCCACAGCCCGAGAGGCACCTTCAATTGTGGGTGTGTCTCTAGGGGTGTGGGGCTTGTCCCAAGGTTCAGAAACAGTCCCTGGTCATGACATATTACATCCAGGTTAACCTTGCACATTTCCATAAAGAATTTTTTATAAACTCCCAGCATCGGGCTGTACCACATGTTGGAGGTGGGTTTCTGTTCCCAATCTGTAATTTTCCCACTCTCTCATAATCTGACCCACACTAACATGTCTTTCTACTGTTTGTTCTTTATTTTGGCTAATGAGACGTGGGGCACTGATTCTGGGATGAAAAATAAATGCAACTGTGTGTCATTCAGTTTGACTGAACATGCACAAAATTTGTCACACCAATATAGGTACAGCTCTTCACTTTCTGGGATATCCATAAACCATTCTTTCTCAAAATTAAGGTCTCTTCCTTCATGCACTTGCGCTGTGCAATGAAGGGCAGAGGACAGCATAAAATCAACATAGTTGTCCTTCATCTTATCATGTGCCAACGTCAACAATCGAACACAGGCTCTAGGCTTGTTATGCATGGACCATTGATAAACACAGAGCTCTGTTTCTTTAACAAACGGAGTTCCCAAAGATGAGTCATCAGTTATTGTTACTCCCTGAGGTGAGGACATAAAATTTAAGTGTAAAACACACATTAAGTCCCTGCCCAGTAGATTGACTGGGCATGAAGACAAAATTAGTAATTGGTGGGTTACTCTTTTCCCATTTTCACATTCACAAACTAGCGGTTCAGAGAAACATTCTAATACTAAATGTCCTGTTACACCCATGGAGCACAGTGACTGTGAACTCATTTTTCGGGGATTCTTTTAATTCGCAGTGTTTTATTACTGAATACGTTGCTCCTGAATCAAAAATGTGATACTTTGCCCATTAAATACAAAATATATACATGGTAACTGTGTAAAAGGAGAGCCATTATACTTTAAAAGGTTAAGGGTCGTGACTGGTTCAGATATTTGTGAATCGTGTCTGACTAATGTTGGATGTGGGTGTGTGCATATATTCCTGTTCTTTGTGAGCTAACTGATAGTTTGGGTGTCTGTCACCTCTTTTGTTCCCAGGTGCCTCACCCTTCCCTTAGCTCCGCCCATCAGTTCGCTTCTGCTCTGGATAGTCTCTTGCAAAATGTCCAACTTTTCTGCAGTTGTAACAGTTTAATCCTGGTCCATAGCCCTGACGGCCTGGTCTTCCTTTCCCATGGCCCTTTGGCTTTCCTCTGTATGGCGCACCTCTTCCTCTGCCTCCTGGTTGTTGCACGCTAACCGATTGTAACATGGTTAGTGTGGCTGTGTGGAGGTCTTTTGCCCTCTTGTCTGTCTTTCTGTCCTTTTGCTTCTCGTAGGAGCATCTCCGCATGTATTGCATACCTCTCCACTTGTGTGAGGCTTCTGGTGTCCCAGGTGATACGTTGTTGTTTGACTATAGCGGCAATTTCTGGTTTAATGCCGTTCATAAAGCTGTTTCTGAGATGTGCCTCCCATGCTGTGATGGCCGCATGCTCATCTGCCAGAGCGTCGGGTTTCTCCAAGCCCGAGTTTGCATCATGGATCTCAGTGAGCCTGGACAGGTACTGTGATACAGTCTCTGAATCTCGCTGCTTGCACTTTGGTTTTTTTGTCATATCCATTCGCACAGGAAAGGTGTTCGTCAGCTTCTGCTGGAGCGCAGTGATTTGTGCTCTGTACCTTGCGTTGACTTCATCATCCCACTGTGGGTTGATCAGGCGGACATTGTTCTCTGGGAATTCACGTGAAACCTTGACCCAGTCCGCGCCAAGTCTCGCCAAGAGCAGTCGTCGTAGTTTGTGTGGTGGGTCTGAATTCTCTGCGGAATATCTGAAGTTCATCCCCAAACTTTTATCCTCCTACTTCATGGAGCGCCAGCAGACGCGTCATGCTGCTCCTGATGTCTTCCGATGTCCAGGGTCTTTGAACTAGCATAGGGCCTCCTTCTCTGGCCACTTCTTGCATTGGGGCATTTACCACACTGTGCATTGTCCCTTCTCTTTCCTATTTTGTTGGTCTGAAGCCCTCAGGCAGTAACGTTGTTGGTCCCTTCATTTGGGATCTCGTGTATAACGCCACCAGTGAAATTAGGATGGCTGGAGCATAGTTCAGTGGGGGTTGGTGGCTCAGTTCTGACAGGTTTGTATGGAGTGGCATAGGCTGGGCCGCTTCATCGTGAGGAGGTGCCTCTGAAACTGCAGGTTCCTCCCTGCTTACTGGCTGTGGGCGTTGTGGTTGGGCGGAGTTCAGGTCGGGATTGGCTTTCTGCAATTTAGCACACTGAGAAACAGGTGACATTTTTTGTCTCTTTTATGTGCCTTGCTCTGCCATTCAGCAAATGCCTTCCAGTCAGCCAAAAACTGCACTTAACTCTTTCAATTTCAGTTGTTCTAACTGTCTGAGGCTAAAACTCTTTTTCAGGAAAAGCACATTCTTTAACCCATACATCATATTGATTCAAACATCCTTCCCCATAATTCACACGCATAAATGTGATATTAGGATCAACATATGAGCACCCTGTACATACCATAGCATGCGTCTCAGGATGTGCTTTGCTACATGTTTTTCCCATATTTTTCTTTTATATTTCTTTTTCTTTTTTTTACACCTTCTATAACTAAAAGTTTTAATCAGTTTAACATGCTATGAAAATCAACTGAATATGCATTCTCGTGCACAGAGAGAAAAGGTTCAAAATGTGTGCCAAATCTCTAGACATTCAATTAATCACATAACTTATAGGTTCAATAGAGCAAATCTTAAGAATGTAAGAGTTTACCTGTGAGTCCACATACAGCAATTTGGTAGGACTTACAGTTTTCTCTTCCCTTCTTTTTTTTTTTTTTTTAAATCTCAGTAAAATTTACTTGTGCGTTAAATTTGCCAAATATATCATGTAACGCTGATATGATGGAATGAGTCGATGGGGCATGCCACTTGATGATAATCCTCCGTAAAAATACTGCGCCTCTTGCGCTTCTATAAAAGTACTCTCTTTACTTATTTATTCCTCGAAACAGACTCTTTCCATTTATTTTTACCGTTCTCTCTCTCTCTCTCTCTCTCTATAATATTAATATATATATATATATATATATATATATATATATATATATATATATATATATATATATATATATATATATATATATATATATATATATAAATAAATAAAATATATTACCCCCGTCGGTATATAGCTTAGTTTTGAAGCTGTGATCTAAGAAACACCAATATCTCTGCCGTTGCAGAGGCAAAGTTCCTCGAACTTCTTATAAGAAATCGCTCAATGTAATACACACATTTCTTATATTATTGACTCCCTTCCATACAGACAGCAATACACAATGACTTTATAAAATTCTAATTTACTTTAAGGCTGTTTTTTTTGATGATTCCTACCAGTCAGTGGTAAGGCTGCGTCGGTCTTTCGCTCTGCATAATAAAGGGCAAACCGCCTATGTCAACATGGACTTCAGGGTGAAACTTTTCCACAGGCGTCCTCTGGTTTGCTTGTTGTCCAGAAAAGCTGAAAGACTCGCGCAGCCAAGCCAGGAGACGCCAAATTGTCGTGGAAATTAACACTCGCAGACTCGTCCTCCGAATGTAAAAGGTTTATTACAGAAAGATGGTTAATACAGGATAGAATAAAGCAGGATAGAATAATGAGAGCGCTCTGAAGTCCTTGTACTAAATCACTACTATATATGTGAAACGCAGAGCTGACATAATTCTGTGTACCGATAAGAAGCAGTTTGAGGCAGTTCAGACAGGCTTTGTTTTAGGAACCTGGAAGATGTTTAGACGAGCCTTGAACAGAAGAACATGTTTCTGTCTCTGTAAGCAGATAAACATTCTGTACTGATCTCAGTGAGATGACATGGCCTTCTTAGGCGTTACCCTCACATGAGAATGAAACAGAACAAGAACAGACTTATTACATAAGTAAAAATGAGTAATTTCCCTTACACCAGAATGTATGTGTTTGTGTAAAGCTGCTTTACAAAAATGCCCATTGTTTTGTCTATGCAAATAAAATTGAATTTAATTGAATTGAAAAATTGTCACTAATTTTAGGACATTAATGTTAGTGCCAGTTTTTTTTTTTTTTTTTTCCAATTTTAGGTTGTTGCTAAGAGTAGTTGTCAGTTATGTTATGCAGTGTCCAATAAAGTGTGTGTGTGTGTGTGTGTGTGTGTGTGTGTGTGGATGTGACTTCAGTACATAGAAGCTGATAAAGAATGTGCAGTAGTATAATGTAGTGCTTGTATAAAATCACTGAGACACCACTAGGGGGCACTGTTGCTCCAGTGAAACATCAGTAGACTAGAGCATGTGTCTGTGTGTGTGAGAATGAAGGACTGAGAAGGAAATATTTTCATCATCATGCGTGTGATTGCAGGTCAGCAAGGCATCATCACGTTTAACAACAGAGTCTTTACAGAAATCTGCAAATAATTCTTTCAGAGACCCGTGTGTGAGAGAGAGATAAATTCAGAGGAAGTGTGCCTAGAGGGAAAGAGAGTATATATGCATTCCAAATTAATATTCAATAATTAGTATTCAATGCCAATCAACATTCAATATTTAGCAACATTCTAAAATTAGTATAATCGAACAGTCACTAACGGTTAGCATCCAAAATATGTCACCATGCTAACATTAGCATGACTGGAAAGACACTGACAGTTGAGCCAAAAATGAGCATTAACCTTTGATTTTGTCCCTAAAAACACATTTGTGTGTGCTGAACATTGCCATATATAATTATCATGTTCACCTCTTTGGTTTTAAAGTATATATATTGGGTAACATCGGTGATGACACAAGGGCTGTGGTGTAGCCTTCATCTTGCCCAGGAAAGCTTATCAGTGCTGACAAAACTCACATCAGCTCACATTAGCATGGGCTCAAGCCTCCCTGACAGGCATTCAGGCATATTTTTTCACACCTGTGTGTGTGTGTGTGTGTGTGTGTGTGTGTGTGTGTGAGAGAGAGAGAGAATGTGAGGATAAATATAACCCTTTCCTATGAGTTAATACAAATGTGACAAAAAGAGAGGCAGAGTTTTTTGCCAAAGGCTAATGTCAGCTTGATTGCTAAATGTTAGCATCCTGATAGAGGAAGAAGAGTTGAGGGTATAAATAAACAAGAAAATGTGTCAGTGCAAAATGATTATCTGATATAAATTTTTACAAAGAAATCTAAGGAAAATAGTACTAGGTATATAAGGTCCTGAGTATATAACGTCCCGGATATATAAGGCCCAGAGTATATAAGGTCCCGGGTGTGATATATAAAAGAAACAAGGTAGACGCTGCATTGAACAAATGTTTCTTTACTCTAGCAAAGCTTAGACAGACCCAGAACAGTCTCGGGCAAAACCAAACGCACACAGTGCTCTCAGACATGCATTGTGAGCACAGAACAATCTAGCCACTTTTTTAACTCTGTGTTCTAATCTCCTGTGCAGGACACATTTCCCCCCCTTCCCTCCCCTGTGTCATCTAAACACTGCAACTACCAGTCTTCCAGATTGACTAGGCCGAGACCAGATGCACTGGCTGTGGCGAGGAAAGAGTCGGGAAGGCCAGGTGACCCAGGGGCCTGGGGAATCATGGGGAAATCCAGTGGTCAGGGAGGAGCGGGGTCCAGGTTTTGCCTGTAAGCCGGAGGCTTTGAGGGATCCCTCCCCAGTGCAAGAATGACACTTGGCTGGGTCCCCCTGTTTTGTGGGGTGGCTGGGGCAGTGCAGGCACTTTCCAAAGATGGCTGGAATGGACGAGTGACATCCTCCAGCAGATAGGATGTCCTGCTGACTCAACGAGTAACTGTCAGGGGGCGGACCTGAACGAGGTCAATTTATTGTGCCTGTGGGGCCTGTGAACTCATACCCTTTCCTGGACTGTGATATCTGGCATTTAGCATGTTTGAGCCTTTCATACTGCCGTTTCATTTGCCCCTGCTGGAACATAAGTTTTAACCATCCCAGGGAGGTCTCAGGGTTGCAGAAGGGCGGAGCCTATTCAGCCTCAAGTTGAGCTCCCTTCCGATCATGAGGAGGGTGGGTGGGACCCCAGTGGTGCTGTGGCATGAGGCTTGATAATGCAGAAGTTTCAGGTGTATGGCCTGATTTGAGAGTTCACCCTTGTTCCAGGTGTGCTCAAATGCCATTTTGTAGAGACTGGTGGAAGCGCTCCACTCCCCCATTGGTATACACTTACACATAAGATAAGAAGTGAAATCTGCTGAGACGAACTGGGGCCTGTTATCCGTCGTGATTGAGTGGGGGAGGCCCCAAAGGGAAAATAATGAGTCTAAAAATTCCATGACAACATGAGAGGTGAATGAGCCTGTGGGGGTGAGTTCTGGCCATTTGGAGTGCAAGTCGTATGCAACCACCAAGTATTGTTGGCTGTGGGGGACTCTGTGAATCTCTCCGCAGATATCCAACTGCAGGTGTTACCAGGGATGAGTGGGCCAGTCCAGGGGCTGAAGGGATGGGGGAGTGGGCTGCTAGTCTTTCCCTTCATGTGACAGGCAGGGCAATCTCAATCTCTTTATCCATGCCTGGACACCAGACCCTGTCTCTTGGCTTGAACTTCACTATGTCCAGGTGACCCTCATGCAGCATTTCAAGTACACATCCATGAAGGGGCCCTGGGACCACAGTGCAGAGCCCTCATGCTACACATGTCACTCCAGCCTGACAGTTCATGTTTGACATGAGTGAATGCAGCCAAGTCCCAGATGTATGTATGGAGCTGGGAAAGGATTGGGTCCTGCTCTGAGGCTGATTTCAACTCCTGTTGTGATACAATGCCCTACAGGGGTGTGTGAAGTAGCTGAATGATATCCATATTGGGTTGGCCATTGTCAACTGGCATATCTTGGGTCATAATGGAGAGAGAATAGGGCTGCCAGTGCATTGTCATGGCCTGGGGTGAACTGAAGGGTGTAATTATACTGGCAGAGCCTGTCATACCAGCGACGCATTCACAGTGGCCTATGGCCTCTACCTGACGTGGCTAGGAGTGCCACAAGGGCATGGTGGTCCATCCTGAGTGTGCAATGGCAGCCATGCAAATGCCGCCATTCGCATGTCCACACACACGCTAGTGCCTCCTGTTCACCCACTGAGTATTGCTGCTCTGATGGCAGTGGCTGACACATTGCATGTGACCAGGGTGTCACAGTAGTTACTGAAATGCGATAGTATGTGGGGTGAGGTAAGTTGGGACTTGAGAGCACATGCAGTTTCCGAGCATGCTTATATCCACTCCCAGGGTTTGTCCTTTTGAAGCAAACGGTGCAGGTGGGCATTAGTGGCCAAATACTGAGGAAGAAACTTTACAGTGAGGGGAAAAAAGTATTTGATCCCCTGCTGATTTTGTACGTTTGCCCACTGACAAAGAAATGATCAGTCTATAATTTTAATGTAGATTTATTTGAACAGTGAGAGACAGAATAACAAGAAAATCCAGAAAAATGCATGTCAAAAATGTTATAAGTTGATTTGCATTTTAATGAGGGAAATAAGTATTTGACCCCCTCTCAGTCAGAAAGATTTCTTTTATACGGGTAACGAGCTGAGATTAAGCGCACACTCTTAAAGGGAGTGCTCCTATTCTCAGCTTGTTACCTGTATAAAAGACACCTGTCCACAGAAGCAATCAGTCAATCAGATTCCAAACTCTCCACCATGGCCAAGACTAAAGAGCTCTCCAAGGATGTCAGGGACAAGATTGTAGACCTACACAAGTCTGGAATGGGCTACAAGACCATTGCTAAGCAGCTTGGTGAGAAGGTGACAACAGTTGGTGTGATTATTCGCAAATGGAAGAGACACAAAAGAACTGTCAATCTCCCTCGGCGTGGGGTTCCATGCAAGATCTCACCTCGTAGAGTTGCAATGATCATGAGAACAGTGAGGAATCAGCCCAGAACTACACGGGAGGATCTTGTCAATGATCTCAAGGCAGCTGGGACCATAGTCACCAAGAAAACAATTGGTAACACACTACTCCGTGAAGGACTGAAATCCTGCAGCGCCCGCAAGGTCCCCCTGCTCAAGAAAGCACATATACATGCCCGTCTGAAGTTTGCCAATGAACATCTGAATGATTCAGAGGACAACTGGGTGAAAGTGTTGTGGTCAGATGAGACCAAAATGGAGCTCTTTGGCATCGACTCAACTCGCCGTGTTTGGAGGAGGAGGAATGCTGCCTATGACCCCAAAAACACCATCCCCACCGTCAAACATGGAGGTGGAAACATTATGCTTTGGGGGTGTTTTTCTGCTAAGGGGACAGGACAACTTCACCGCATCAAAGGGACGATGGACGGGGCCATGTACCGTCAAATCTTGGGTGAGAACCTCCTTCCCTCAGCCAGGGCATTGAAAATGGGTCGTGGATGGGTATTCCAGCATGACAATGACCCAAAACACACGGCCAAGGCAACAAAGGAGTGGCTCAAGAAGAAGCACATTAAGGACCTAGAGTGGCCTAGCCAGTCTCCAGATCTTAATCCCATAGAAAATCTGTGGAGGGAGCTGAAGGTTCGAGTTGCCAAACGTCAGCCTCGAAACCTTAATGACTTGGAGAAGATCTGCAAAGAGGAGTGGGACAAAATCCCTCCTGAGATGTGTGCAAACCTGGTGGCCAACTACAAGAAACGTCTGACCTCTCTGATTGCCAACAAGGGTTTTGCCACCAAGTACTAAGTCATGTTTTGCAGAGGGGTCAAATACATATTTCCCTCATTAAAATGCAAATCAATTTATAACATTTATGACATGCGTTTTTCTGATTTTTTTTGTTGTTATTCTGTCTCTCACTGTTCAAATAAATCTACCATTAAAATTATAGAATGATCATTTCTTTGTCAGTGGGCAAACGTACAAAATCAGCAGGGGATCAAATACTTTTTTCCCTCACTGTAAATAGTAATCCATCATGCCTAAAAAGGAAGCCACCTGAGCGGGCGAGGTCTGTTCAGGGATAGATTATATAGCATCCATGTTGGATTGGAGAGGAGAAATAACCTGAGTTGACAACTTGAACCTCACAAACTCAATGACCGGGACCGCAAAAAGGCATTTGTTGCCATTAAGAGTCAGTTTGTGTTATGTAAGGGTGTTGAAAACCTTGTTGATGCACTTATGAGTGTGCATTGTTGCTCCGTGCAGGATGATGTCATCAAGGGAAATGCCCTGGTACACCTGGTATGCCCGCTATCACTGAAGTCATGACCTTTTGGAAGCAGGAAAGGGTGGAGCTCAGGCCAAATGGCATCTCGGTATATCGAAATACTCCCTCACGTGTCACAAAAACCATTAAAACTATCACATTGTGAATGCTAGTGGGTGAAGACTGTGCAGTACTTGGTAGTGGGCTATGTGAGGCTGAGCGGCAGACTCAGCGGCAAAGTGACAGTTTTCCATAGTTATGACACACCTGGGCTGAGTTGAGCAATTTGGGGCTTTTGTGACATGAGAATGAGATCCACAGTTAGAACAGGGCTATTATTGTCGTGGCCATCTGCGCTGTTGTTGCGTGAGTTGCATCACATGAAGATCTACCATGCCCCCCTGCAATGAGTGCTCCACAAGTGGGGGACCGTCCATGAGCATAGGAAGGCTGGATGTGAACTTAGTTTGGTTCATTAGTGTAGTTGCACATTCAGCAGTGCTTTCAATTTGAAATGCAACTGTTATCACCCTAGATAGCATTAAGTCATCGGGCTGCAGTAGCAGGGCTTCCCAGATTTGATTGTAACTTGTGTGCTCAATCAGCTGATCACGGATCAATTAATCACACAACCCCCGCTAATTTACAGCAGTTTGCTAGCCCTTTCAAGTCAGCCACATATTGATTGACAGATACACTAGAAAGCTGATGTCACCAGCGGAATATGATCCACCACAGCAAAACACTCTGTGGGGCAACATAATGTTAATTTAAGAGGATCGCAGCCTGGTCATACAATGCTTCACTGCTGTCAGTGATTGCTCCGAGCATGCGCTGTCCCTCTGCACCCAGGCAGTGTTGTAGCAGTGCTTTTTTCCGAGCCACACTCACTTCAGTAAGGCCTTCAGCGATGAGATAAATTTCAAAAGATTGCAACCATTGGGGCCACAGAATGGGAGTGTCGCCAGGGAGAGCGAGGAAGTGTTGCAGTGGGGGTAAGAAAAAATCAGCCATCCTCATCATCAAAATGTGATGTATAAAAGAAACAACAAGGCAGGCACTGCATTGGAAAAAAAACATTTCTTTACTCTAGCAAAGCTCAGACAGACCCAGAAAATTCCAAGGCAAAAGCAATCACACACAGTGCTCTCAGACATGCATTGCAATCACAGAACAATCTAACCTTATAATCTAAGCTTATTTAACTCAGCGTTTTAACCTTCTGTGCAGGACACACCACCAGGTATATAAGGCCCTGTGCATATGAGGTCCCGGGTATATAAGGCCCTGTGCATATGAGATCCCGGGTATATAAGGCCCTGAGTATATAAGGTCCCGGCTTTATAAGGTTCAGAGTATATAAGGTCCCGGGTATATAATGGTCTGTGTATGTAATGGTGTCAGTGTATAATGTCCTGAGTATGTAATGTCTTGGATATGTAATGTCCAGCCTTTTATAAGGTCTGGATATATAAGTTATTTGAAGCCTTGTGTATGTAATATCTTGAGTATATGTGTAGTGCCTGTAAAGCCAGACTTTTTGAATAGCCCATTCCAGATTTAGTCCCCAATTTGTTTTTATTATAGCCACCACTCTTTTGGGAAGTCTTTGAACTAGATTTTGAAGCAGATTTTGAGGCTGTGGGGATTTGCCCATTCAGCAACAAAAGTATTAGTGTAGTCAACCACTGATGTTGGGTGAAGAGTGCAGGGTTGCAGTCAGCATCCTAGTTCAGCCCAAACATGTTCAGTGAGATTGAGGTCAGGGTTCTTGGCAGTCCAGTTGAGTTCTTCCAGTCCAACCTTGGCAAACCATGCTTTCATGGACCTCGCTTTGTGTAGAGGCATTGTCATGCTTGAACAGGTTTTGGCCCCTTAGTACCAGTGAAGGGAAATTGTAATGCTACAGCGTACAATTCAACTTTGTGGCGGCAGTTTGGGGAAGGCCCACAAAAAGTCTCCTCTGAAAGTATTGGGACAGCAAGGCCAATTCTTTTGTTTTTCTAATACACTGAAGACATTTGGGATTAAGGTCAAAAGATGAATATGAAATGAATAATCAGAATTTCAGGTTTTATTTCCTGAGCATACATCTATGGTGGCAAACCACCAAATTTTAGCTGAGCAAAAGTATTGAAACAGATATTAATGTAAATAAAACTTAATATTTGGTTGCATATCCCTTGCTTGCAATACAGTAACTGCATCAAGCTGGCCCAGTGGCATCACCAGTTGCATTCTTCTTTTCTAAAGCTTTTCTGGACTTTTACTGCAGCTTCTTTCAGTTGGTGTTTGTTTTGAGGGGTTTCCCCCTTCAGTCTCCTTTTCAGGAGGTGAAATGCTGATCAATTGGGTTGAAGTCTGGTGATTGACTTGATCAGTATAAAACCTACCACTTTTTTCTCCGTTGTTACGTTGGCAGTGTGTTTTGGGTCATCGTGCTGCATCATAAAGTTCCTCCCAATTAGATTGGCTGTATTTCTCTGTAAATTGACTTATGGATTAATTATATTGGTACCATCATGAGTTACATCAATAAAGATTAGTGAGGCTGTTCCAGAAGCAGCTATGCAAGCCATGACACTACCTCCACCATGCTTGACCTATGAGCTTGTATGTTTTAGATCATAAGCAGATCCTTTCTTTCTCCACACTTTGGCCTTTCAGTCACTTTTGTAGAGGCTAATATTGGTTCCACAACTTTTGTGGCTCATCTCTGCATTTCTTTGCTATTTCCAAGCTGGCCTTTGGATTCTTACTGCTGATGAGTGGTTTGCATCTTGTGGTATGGCATCTATATTTCTTCTCTCTAAGTGTTCTTCAAAAGGTGGATTGTGATACCTTCACCTCTGGCCCGTGGAGGTTGTTGATGTCACTGACTGTTGTTTTTGTTTTTTTTCACAGCTCTCAGTGTTTGTCATCAACTGCTCTTGTTTCCTTGGCCAACCTGTTGGTTTGTTAATACACCAGTGGTTTCTTTTTTTTTTTCTTGGACATCCCAAATTTTTGTATTGACTATGCCCAATGCCTGTGCAATGGCTCTGATGATGCCCCTCTTTTCTTAGCTTCAAAATGGCTTGCTTTTCTCCCATAGACAGCTCTCTGGCCTTCATGTTGTTTTATCCTTTTAAACAGCAAATGCAGTCTTCACAGGCAAAACCTAGGGCTCAAACCAAGAGTAGACACTCAGTGCTATTAATTGTATAAACAATCAATCTAACAGGTTACACCTTTCCAGCAGGAAACGCTTGTCAGTCATGTGTTCCAATATTTTTGGTCACTTGAAGAATGTATGGGTTCAAAAAAAGGTGCAATTAGTTTGACACATCTAGACATTAATATCAGGAAATGAAAGCAGAAATTCTGATCTATCCTCTCAGTTTCATCTTTTGATCTAAAGCACAAATGTCTGCAGTGCATGGAAAAAAAAAATGGCCTTATTGTTCTGGTAATTTCAGAGGGGACTGTATAGCTGTGATGTTCAGGTGTCCAAAAACTTTTGGCCAAATAGTGTATAAGGTTATATGTGTATAAAGCTCTGGGTATGTACAGTCCTGGATATACATATATGGCCGGGGATACATACAACCCTGGAACAGTAGTGTTTTGGGAATATCCAGTTGAGGTCATAAGTTTACATATGCCTTGCAGAATCTGCAAAATGTTAATAATTAAAATAAATAAATAAATAAATTAATAATAATAATAATTGCATTGTTTTATTTAGTACTGCCCTGAATAAACTAGTTCACATAACAGATGTTTACATATAGTCCACAAGACACAATACTAAATGAATTTACACAAAGGAACCAGTTTAAAAATGTACAAACACTTGATTAACTTAATACTGTGAGTTGTTACCTGGATGATCAACGACTGTGTTTATGTTCTGTAATAGTTGCTCATGAATCCCTTGTTTGTTCTGGGCAGTTAAACTGCCCACCATTCTTCAGAAAAAAAAACCCTCCAGGTCCTGCACATTCTTTGCTTTTCCAGCATATTTTGCATATTTGACCCCTTTCGAAGAACAGTGGCTATATGATGTTGAGATCCATTTTTTTAACACTGAGGCACTCGTACATAACTATTACAAAAGGTGCAAACATTCACTGATACTCAAGAAGGCAACATGATGCATTAAGAGCCAGGGGGGTGTGAATTTTTGAACAGGATGATTGGTGTAAAGTATTATTTTGTTTAGGGTTATTTAGTACTGAAACTACATACAATATTTAGATGTTTCCCAGAAAACAAAATAATAAAACTTTACAGCAAAACATAAAAGCAGTCATTGATCATCCAGGTAACACGCAATATTAAGAAACAACTGGTTCATTTGTGTAAATTCAGTGATTATTGTGTTTTGTGGACTATATTGTATGTAAATATGTTGTATGTAATAGGGCAGTACAAAATGAAAAAAATGCAATTTTTATGATTTATTATTATTATTATTATTATTATTATTATTATTATTATTTTAAATACCATTTTGCATATTCTGCAAGGCATATGTAAGCATATGACCCCAACTGTATATTCCCAAAACACTATTATTCCAGGAGTCTATGTTATGCCCTAGCAATGAGAATGTAGATTTCTAGGGCTGGGACATTGCAGTGAAGCCCTGCTGAAAGCCTAACATAACATTCATTAAAAACACCAGAGTCAGGTTCCATTAGAATGGCCAATATTGTATTTCCTAAAAGAGTTATTTCAGAAGAAAAATATAATTTTACGTGCATCTCTGCCTCTTTTATTTTCTCCCTGAATGGATGCTTCGATATTCAGTGTGTGCTTTAATAACAACACTGTTATTGTCTCTCTTCTCCATGAATTATAGATGGATTGGGCCATTATTTCTGCATGCAAATCTAAACGTGTGTGGGTGCAGTTCTGCAAGAAAAAAATACAACTGTGATGTCTTGTTTCTTTGTTTGTGATAAAGCAATTTTAACTAGCATTATTTTAACTAGCACCAAATTCTTATGTGCCTTGTTTGTTTGTTTTAGGTCAGCGTGGTAATTATTTGGACACAACGACAACACTTTGGACAGCGTTTCATACATGCTGACATTTTGTATGATCAACATTCCGTTAGCATTGGCCACCCACGTACACTGTCACTTCCTGTTAGTGAAGGCCACTAAGGAAAGCTAACAAGAAGCAGACACCATTACATGCATAATCAACTTCTGTTATAATGTTTAGCGGTGACTTCAGGGATTGGTTATTTGACACACAGGCCCCCCAAACAATAACAGACATGTTTCCATGATTTAATTACAACTATGAAATCTGATCTTATTTTATTCTTAAATTAGCAGGTTATGTATTCTATGTCATTTCCTGTTAGCAACACCTGCTAGCAAGAACTAGTAAGACACAATCAGCTCTTATTACTTACTGTTTCTAAATAGCTGCCGTTGGAAACATCAGATCAAGTGGACTTAAGGGGGTCATATGGGTGGCAATGCACCCTCCACACACACACACACACACACACACACACACACCCTGAGCGAAGAATCAAAGGAGACAGATGTCATGAAGCATCTGTGATGGTGGTCCACCATCCAGAACACACACACTCACACACACACACACACACACGCGCAACAGTACAACAAATGTACCTCCTGGAATTCATCATTCTATCCCCAGCTGCAAAAAGAGCCAAGTCACCTTGAAGCTAATCTACAAACACACACACACACATGACTAAATTGATCGCTGTTACAGCCACAAACAATAACAGATCCATTCACCATCCAAAGGTCACTTCAGAATGCAGGGTACTGGAAACATGGAACACTAACAATATAGCTGAGCACTAGAAACATAGGGTACTGGTGACATAGGGTCATGGAAACATTGGGTCCTGGGGCCATAGGGTTGTTGAAACATTACTGGGGACACGGTCCCCTGGAAGCATATTGTACTGGAATCTAGGGCATAGAAACATAAGGTACTATGGACATTGCACTATTGAAACATAGGATACTGAGTCATGCAAACAGAATTCTCGGGACAGAGAACCAAGGAACTAGGGAACTGAGGACATAGGGCCATGGAAACATAGGGTACTGCGGAGCTTAGTGGCATTGAAACATAGGGTGGTGGGGACATACATAGGGCCATGGAAACATAAGGTACTGGTGACGTAGGACCATGGAAGTATAGGGTACTGGCGATCTAGGGCTGTGAAAACATAGCTTACTGTGGACATTGGACCATGGAAACTTAGGTTATGATGGACATACTGTAGGACCATTAAAACATAGGAAAATGTGGACACAGAAGCATAGAAACATGTAGAACTGGTGACACGGGGCTATTGTAATAGGGTACTGTGGCCATGGAAACAGGATACTGGGGACACAGGTCCATGAAAACAGGGTACATGGGACATAGGCCCATGGATGCATAGGGGCATTGAAACATAGGGTCATGGGGACATAGGGCCATGGAAACAGGATACTGGGGACATAGGGCCATGGAAACATTGCATACTAGGAACAGAGACCCATGGAACCAAAGGGAACAGGGGACATAAGGCACTGAGGAGCTAGGACACTACAAACATATGGTACTGTTGTGTTGTGATAATGAGAATGTTGGGTGTCACTTACCAAAAATGTGGAGTACCCCTAGAACATGGGTGCCACCAACAACTACTGCTGTTATTGCCATGGCAACAGTGCTTCTCAACACTAAGTATTGCTCAGTAATACTACTTTTCAAAGCTGGCAAAAAGGCAACATCCTGTTTCATTTTGTTGCATTTAGCTAGTGAATAACATACATTCATGGACTTAAGGCTGTCAGGCAGCACTGCATTAAAAACAGGCATGATTCTGTAATGGAAAACACTATATGGGCTCAAACACCTCAAGAACTCGCTGTCTGTGAACACAGTTCACTTTGCCATCCACAAATGCTGGTTAATGCTCTATCATGCAAAGAAGAAGCCATATGTGAAACGCTGCCATCTTCTCTGGGCCAAAGCTCATTTAAAATGGACTGAGGCAAAGTGGAAAACTGTTCTTTGGTCAGACGAATCGAAATTTGAAATTCTTTGGAACCATGGAAACCGCATCCTCTAAACTAACGAGGAGAGGGACCATCCAGCTTTTTATCAGCACTCAGTTCAAAAGCCTACATTTCTAATGTATGGGGGTGCATTATTGCCTATGGAATGGGCAGCTTGCACATCTGGAAAGGTACCATTAATGCTGAAAGGTATACACAGGTTTTAGAGCAACTTATGCTTCCATCCAGATTCCATCCCATCTTTACTTCTGACAGACTCTGCCTCTCTAAGATATTCAATTCAATTCATTTTTATTTGTATATCGCTTTTAACAATGGAGATTGTCTCAAAGCAGCTTTAGAGAAACATATAAACGCAGGATACAGATTTTAAGTGTATGAATTTATCCCTATTGAGCAAGCCGGTGGCAAGGAAAAACTCCCTAAGATGAAATGAGGAGGAAACCTTGAGAGAAACCAGACTCAGAAGGGAACCCATTCTCATATGGGTAACAACAGATAGTGTGAAAGTAAAAGAAAGTTCATTATGGTTTTAACATGAAGTCTGTTTTTTTTATACCCAATCATGTTACTGACCTGTTGCCAATTAACCTAATTAGTTGCAAAATGTTCCTCCAGTTGTTTCTTTTTTTAGAAACAATTACTTTTACAGCCGTTTGTTGCCCCCATTTTAACATTTTTATTGTGGCCGTCAAATTCAAAATTACCTTATTTTTTTCTTAAAAGTGTACATTTCCTGAGTTTAAACATTTGATATGTTTTTTAGGTTCAATTGTGAATAACATTTGGGTTTATGAGATCATATATTCATTGCATTCTTTTTTTATTTATATTTTACCTAGCATCCCAACTTTTTTGGAATTGGGGTTGTATTATTATTATTATTATTATTACAACCCCCAGGCCCTTCCCTTTAAAGATCAAAAAAGGTATTCTGTATCCCACAACCATTTCTGCGTTTCATTTCCAATGTGTTTGTTGTTTTATTATATTTAATTAAAGTTAAAGTTAGAGTCACATTGTATCTGGAGCCTAGCCCAAGAACACTGGACATGAGGTGGGAGTATACCCTATATGGGATGCTAGTCCAAAGCAAGGCATCTCACACACACACACACACACACACACACACACACACACACACACACACACACACACACACACACACACACACACACACACACACATATATTCACAACTAGAGAGAATAATTTATTATGCCACATACTGCCAAGTTTTTGGTAGGTAGGAGGAAACTGGAGAACCTGGAGGAAATCCACATGGACAAAGGGAGAACATGCACATAACCCAAGCTCAGGACTGAAATAAGTAATGCATAAATAATGCTTGTTCACTATGTTGGGCTTGGAATGAAAATTTGGCAATACTACTGTTAAACAAGTGGTGCCACCCCTGCCCTGAAATATATGGTCATGGGAAGATATGGTCCAGGTAATACAGGGTACAAGGATCATAAGCTCCAAGGAAAATAAAATAAAAAGGGTGGGGCTGTGATCTCATCTTTCTGAAAAAAATAATAATAATAATTATTATTATTATTATTATTATTATTAAATAGTTCTCAAATTGAAAGAAGTGGTGCCTCAGCAATTGTTTTCTGTGCCAATGACCAGAAGGATGTGAGGTCAAATCCCAACACTTCCAAAGAGCTGTTGTTAGGTCTTTAATCAGAATCCTAGCCACATTTTTCCAAAGTATCTGCAGCCACAGGGTTGAAATAAGTAATCTGTTTATCTATGCTGTTAAAGTACTCAACCTTGAGAGATATTCAAACTGACAGCATTCCTAATTCTCAAAGGGAGTGGGTTTTAACCTGGTAGAAAAATCAAATCAGTGAGGACATGGACATATTCAACTGAAATAAAATGCATGCTGGAGTTATAAATTTCACCTATAGTACAATTATACATGGGGCAAAGCTCTGTCCCAGTCTGTATATCCACCATCCATGCACCAATCTATCTCTATTATCTGTCCCTCCAAAATCCATGAAAATAATTTTAAAAATCTTGAAGTGAAGAGGTTATTAAATAAGTAATACACTGTGATCACCTATGTGCTACCCCCCCTTCCCCCAGTATATTGTGTCAACTTTATCATATCCACACTCTGTAGGCTCAATTATTACAACGAGACATAAATAAAACCCCATTTTATTATGTTCTATATTCAGATTAAGCCGAGTTCTCGTCTTGTGTTCAAGTTTTCAAATGTCATAGTGTAATTATAAGTAAACTACAAGAGGTTATGGACCACAGTGCAAACACAGGCACACTCTTTTACACACACACAATCAAAAGCTTAATTTAAATGCTGTGTGTAGGAGGAGAGAGAACCTTGCATGCCTGCTATTCTTTATAACTTCATAATACATGGGAATAATCAAAGGTTTCTCTTTGACACTCACACAGGCACACACGCACACACACGCACACACACACCAGTGCACTCTTTATTATTACTGTCAGCCTGCTGAGAGAGATGAGGAGTTTTCTCTTACTGACTGAATAAATAAATCAGCGAATGACCGAATCACTGTAAGACTAACTCCGTGCTTTGTGATTCACAGACTGACTGAATCACTGACCCCTTGAGTCAGTGATTCACTGAATGACTGAATCTCTACATAAATGACAGACTGACCAAATCATTGACTAACCAAATAATTGATTGACTGACTAGTCAGTGACCAATGAATGACTGACTCACTGACTGAATCTTTGCATGGTTCACCGAGTGATTTACTAAGGTATTAACTCACTGAGTGAATCACTTCCTGAAACACTGACTGACTAAATCTTATGTCTGTTACCCACTGAATAACTGATTCACTGACGGAATGCCAGACCAACCAAATCATTAACTGACTGATTCACTGACTCACTGAATGACTTACTCACTGGCATAATCACTAAATGAATCACTGACTGAGCAAATCACAGGTGATGGTTTATTACTGCTTAAATAACTGATTCACTGATTTCATTACTCATGAATTCATGACACAGTAATCGACGGACTCACTGACTGAATCACTGGATGATTCTCTGACTGACTTTCCAAATGATTGACTCGCTTCCCAAAACACTGATATTATATCTCAGTGACTCACTGAATTACTGACTTGCTAAATAAATTACATACTTACATACTTTTTATTTAATTATTTATTTAGTTATACTATTTTGTATCTCTAAAGTGTCCATAGTGTATGAATGGGTATGTGAGTGTGTATGTGATTGTGCCCTGCGATGGATTGGCACCCTGTCCAGGGTGTACCCTGCCTTGTGCCCGATGCTCCCTGGGATAGGCTCCAGGTTCCCTGTGACCCTGAAAAGGATAAGCGGTATAGAAGATGGATGGTTGGATATAACATTTTGACTGTGTTTACTTTATATGTATATAGCTTTCTGTTTAATCTAATGATAGTTTGTTTTTACCTCACTTTCAAATCTAGCAGAAAGCAGTACATATTCAGCTGTTGCATACATTCCCTTGCATAAGTTATCACCCGCTTGAACGTTTCCACATTTGGTATCGTTCATCTATGAACTGAATTGCATTTCACTGGGATTAAATTAATCTATACAAAATAGCCCATAATATTGCCAAGGGAAACTCTGAAGGAGCTTGAGAAATCCATAGGTCAGATGGTAGAAGCGGTTCACAGGACTATCATAGCCCGGATACTCCATGAAGCTGAGCAAAAAGAAAGCCTTTTATGGAGAGAAGAAAAAAACAAACAAACAAAAAAAACAAAACATGACATCCTGCTTGGAGACTCATGAAACATGTGGAAAAAGCTTTGATGGTCTGAAGAGACCAACATAGAACTTTCTGGACTTAAGGACATCTGAACAATGCTCTTCACCCATCTCCACCATGAAGCATGGTGGTGGTAGCATCCTGTTGAAGGGATGCTTTTCATAAACAGAGACTGTAAAGCTTGTCAGGGTTGAGGGAAAGGTTGATGGTGCCAAATACAGGGCAATCCTAGAAGAAATCCAAGACCTGGAATGACTCAGCTAAAGCCCACACCAATCCTATTGAGAATGTGTGGCAAGACTTGAAATTTTCAGTTCACTAATGGGCCCCCATCCAATCTGACAGTGCTTGAGCAATTTTGGCAAGAAGAATGGGCAAACACATTAGGATCAAGATGTGCAAAGCAGATAGAGACATAACCCAGAAGACCCGTAGCTGTAATTGCAGCCAAAGGTGGTTCCATAAAGTATTGAACCAGGGGGTTGGTGGATGAATACTTATACAACAAATGGCTGCTTTTTATTGAATTAACCTTTGTGTCAGCTTAAAAAAAATAATTTATCTTCAAATGTTAGACACATTATGTAAATCAACTGGTGGAAGAATTCAAGGGGGTGAATACATATGCAAGGCATTGTATCAACCCTTGCAGCAACAAAAATATGAACTTTTCCCCCCAATAATGCATTGCAATTTGAAACTTAAATCGCCTCTTTGGCCCAGATTTATAAATACAGTACGTGACATTTTGCCTCAGCTACTCTCATCATAATGACCCCAAAATGTCTGTGCTTTAGAAAATTTCTTTATTAAAAATGATTAAATGTCTGAGTTCAGAAATGTGGCACTGAAATATACCCTGATTTTTGGCAGTGAGTAATGAAACACAGCCAAGCATGCTGTATGTTAAGATGGTCACATGCTGTGCACACTGCCTCATTAGCAAGAAGTTAAGCAAGTGCATGCAGTGCTAGAAAATCGTGACACTGTGTTTTGGCAATCCTCCTACTTATTTTTTTTTTTTTTTTTTAACAACCTTCTGAGCTGTTGGGGAAGAAAAGGATGCTCAATATCTGCAAGCATAAGAGAAAGTACATTCCCAATCCCATTGGTCTGAGTATGTAATTGTAAGTTATTATGAGCTATTATCCCACAAAGTGCTGTTGAATACTTCCTGGCTAATATTAGCTTCATATGCTATGTACAAAAATACTACAAAGGTATTTAACTTGATAATTTAACTTGGTAATAGTTTTTTTAACAGTTAACCTCATGATAATTTTAAACACAATCTCAATAATTATTTGTCTGGTAACATCAAGCCCCATTGTGTTTCATTCTTTAGTTAATATAATAAACATATAGGATGTTTCAGAACATTTTTCCTTCTAAACTATTTGGACTGAAAAAGCAATTGAAAATAAAGCTGCAAGCAGCGTTTAATGGCGCCAAGCACCAAAGGTGCAACAAGCGCAATGCGGAGCCCGAAGAATACGAAGAGGAGAAATAGAATGTACATGAATGAATAAAAGATAGGTTCAGAAGTACAGCTGTGAATAAGATTGAACAGGAAATTAACAGAACAGAAGCATTTATTTGCATGCCAAGAGGTTGATAGATTAGTGCAATGCTGAGCCAAAAAAGAAAGGAACCAAGAGACACAACATTACATAAACTTTTAAGAAGTTGCACCACATTAAAACTTCAGAAATATTACCTATCATATCCATCAAATCACTTTAAAAAAGTGGAGAAAGTCTTATCTGTCTATAAGTGCAACCATATTATTTTTAAATGTGTTTTTGGTTTATGGTTGACTTTATTATATGCCATGTTTCATGTGCTGACTTTATTCCTGTTGTTTTTTGTTTGTTTGTTTGTTTGTTTGTTTTTTTTTATGAGATTTTAAATGTTTCTTAATAATAATAATAATAATAATAATAATAATAGCAATATAGGCTGGATCACATAAGATAGATGGATGCATATATGGATTAAGGGATATAAGAATGAGTAGATCAATAGGTAAACGTAAGGGTTACAAAGGTTAATGTATATATAAATATATGAACTCCAGATACTCCGTTTCCTCTAGTCCCCTAGTCCAAAGACATGCGTTGTAAGTTGATTGGCATTTCCAAATTGTCCATAGTGTCTGAATGGGTGTATGTGTGCATGTGTGGTTGTGCCCTGTGATGGTTGGCACCCCGTCTAGGGTGTCCCCCGCCCTATGCCCAAAGTCTCCTGGAATAGGCTCCAGGATCCCCGCGACCCTGTGTAGGATAATTGGTACAGATAAATTAAAAGGTAGATATATGGATAAATTGAAGAACAGACAGAAAAGCGTTACATAATTAGTTATTGTACAGTATGTGTCCTCTAACCTTTTCCCTATAGTGTGCAGTGAGTTTCTGCTCTGAGAGGCTTATAAGCCAATGGAACACACAGAATGTTCCAGAACATTTATGACCAGTAGAAAATGTGTCAGAAAATATGTTATTGAGTTTGAACAGGATATTGTTGTACTGCAGGTGAAAGTTTAACATTAACAATGACCTTATTTTCTTTGAACATATCTGTGTCCTATAATCATTGTTCTACAGGCTGAAAAGCCCTCAGGCATTGGTGTGAGGATAAGAAATCTTGTTTCTTATGAAACATGACTCAAGGTCAAAGACTTCAGCAGTGGAGATAAAGCCATGATTTATTTATCGGCGGCACTGCAGATATTTTACTTCAATTTGTTTTTTAAATGAATAACGACTCAAGGTAATAGAGTTCTGCAATTATGCAATATTCAATTCCATCCAGTAAAGTACAGTTGCCATCACTTTAACTCATGCAGAATACATTCATTTATGCAGCAATAAACTTAGTTGTACTTATGAATTAAGTACATGAATTAAGTTGTAATGAAAACTACAAACAGTAACGCCTCCCAGACTCGCTTTAACCAATCTGAACTTTAGGCACCAGATGCAGCTGCAACACGTATTCTTCATTTACAGTCAGGAAAGTGTGTTATAATAATAAATCACACAGTGCATTACAGCCAGCGGGGGATTTTGAGGTGAAGATACAAGTGTTCAGCTAATCTCATTAGTCAAGCTCGACTGCTGCAGATGATCATGATCTCAATAGCTTCCGTTACAAATGCACGCTACCCAATGTGCTTTGTGTTTCATACTGCTTCGGTTTCACAGGGTTCTTCTGTAGGTCTGTTATGTATTTCTAGGACAAGAACATGTAGTAAAACTCAGCATGGGTGAAAAAGAGATTTGGTTCCAAGCATTATACAGCAAAATGAGCGGTTTCCTCAACAAAGTTCAGTCATCATCTCTTGTCCTGGATGAGGCCAATGTCACGTCCTTGATTGGCTCATGCATAATTAAGCGGTTTATTAAGCCAAAGTATTTGCCCTCAGGCAATGGAAATTTAAAAATATCCCTGTTTGCACAGCGTGAACCGAGCGTAATCAAATGACAATGAAGGAAAACCCTGGAAAATTGATATCCCAATGCTTACTGTGCTTGGGGTTTAAGGGTGAAGTGATACAGACAGGTAAATCTCAGGTAAATCTCAAATGAAATGTTGATATCGCTTTGTCTCATTTCCACTGTCTGAACAGAATACATATTGGCTATGTGCTAATTAGCTAAGTCATTACCTTTCATTAGCAACTTTATATAATAGAGAACTGTATGGTTTCAATGATTTGTTTTCAATTTGATATGCAAAATTACAAATAACATAAACACAAGTTTTATGCCAGAGCAAAAAGGAACTACACTCCCACATGAGGTCCTCTTGAGACCTGCACGTTCTCATTTCTCAGTACTATTTCTAACCAGCAATACATGATAACTATGGAAACAAGGCAAAGTCTTCAAGCTATAAAGAAGAAAAAATATAATATTAAGGGTCTCATAAATGGGGATAACACTACTTTGCATGCACTATCAAGAACGTTTTCATTATTTAGAAACATTATATATATATATATATATATATATATATATATATATATATATATATATATATATATATATATATATATATATATTTTCTTAAATTATATTTCTTACAGAATGAATGTTACAGTGGATATAAAAAGTTTACACACCCCTCTTAAAATGGTAGGTTTTCGTGATGTAAAAAAAATGGTAAGTGAATTCATGTCAGAACCTTTTCAACTTTATTGTGAAATTTAAACATATAGATAGTAAGAGACAAACACTTTTTCGGGAATAAATGAAAAACAAAAAAACTTCCAGTACCCAACTTGCATAATTGTGCACACCCTTATATAATTGGGAAGGTGGCAGTGTTCAGAATCAAGCAATCACATTCACACTCTCACATGGGAGAGAGATGAATGCACATGCAGAACTTTATTACCGACAGGACACAGAGAAACAGACTCAAATGGACCAGTTGCAGCAATCACAATGATATTTACTGTTTATACTAGCTACTGTATATTTTTTTTACCCTTTTTGTGTGTGATGTACTCAGCATCATGATGTCCGACTGGCAAACACTACTGGACATTAGAACAAGGATGATGCCTCACCTGGGCCTGCTGTTTTTAACTCGGACTGCTTACCAAGACCACCTGAAGCCACCAACACTGTCCTAGGCATCCCCACATGGAGACACCACCAAAGAAGAGAAAGAAGAGGGGGTGTCTTAGTTAGACTGAAGAGACTAGCTGTACTCCACTTCCCACCATTCTCTTAGCAAAAATCATGTCACGTGACAACAAACTCTGTGAGCTGATTGTCTGAATTCTTTGCCAAAAGGAAACTACAATTTAATCTCTATAACAGAAAACTGGCTTTTGGAGGATATACCAGACAGAGCCCTGGAGCCAGAATTCTTTTTTGTACACTGCACAGAATTAAAGACGAGCAAAAGAGGGGAAGTATGTTATGCTCAGCAAAGCTTGGTGTGATCATCAGATCGTACAACACTCAAGATTTTCTGCTTTCCACATCTGGAACATAACATGCTTAAGTGCTGACCATTCTGGCTACCTAGGGAGGTTTATATCCTACCACAAATGGACACTAATATGTCACTTAAGTGCAGGGACATCAATGAACAGAAAACCATGTACGCAAAGGCCACCCTTACAGTAGTCAGGGACTTCAACCAGCAAACCTGAAGTAAGTTATCCCCAAATACTACCAACATATCTCAAAGAACACATTAGGAGACCGGATACCTGATCATTGGTATTCCCCCTTTCGGAATGCCTACAAAACCCTTGTCAAACTCCACTTTGCAAATAATATTATCTGTACTTCTGGCTCCTGGATCCTTTTGGACCTGAAGGATCGTAAAATACTGCAGCCACCCAAGTATACCATTCTCCAGCACCACCCTGTCACTGAAGTTTCTGCTTATCAATGCCACCAACCTATCCTTACAGGCCTCAGCTCTGTCACCACCATCCCCTCTCTGTGTGGCCTCAATCTTCATGTCCACCCCAGGCCTCATCTACTTCACCACTCCATCCGTGTAGGCATCATCTCTGTAATCACTGCATCCCTTCTCTACGTGTGTTCAATCTCCATCACCATCCCATTCCTGCAGGCAACATCTACCTCACCACCTCATCCTTGCAGGTCTCATCTACATCACCAACCCATACCTGAAGGCCTCATCTATTTCACCTACCCATTCATCTTTGTCACCAGTACATTCTTGCAGGTTCCACTCATTTTCATCCCCACCCCATGCCCTCTCTGTGTGGGCTCAATTTCCATCACCACCCCTTCCCTATAGCCCCATCTCCAACACTATCCAATATCCTTAACACAATTAAGGATTGTATAACTCCATTCCCAACCAATCCCTGTCCCATACCTATGTTCTTACAGTCTGTCTCTGCACTATGCACCAACCAAATCTATACTGTTCTCTCTAAATGTTTGCTTTCCAAGCGTGAATATAGATAAACAGCAAGCCAAACTCTGTTCAAGAGCCAGGATATGAGCATTTTGCTCCTTTAATGATTCAACATGCAGTTTACACGGGCAGAAACACCGGCTACTGAACCGAATAAAAAGCCACTGCTTTCGATAGAGGTTAGAAGGAGGATTGACTCAGATGCAATATAGACATATTTTGAGCGTTCACTGCACCATGAGCTCACTGCTTCCTGGTACCCAACGCACAGTGCTTGTGAAAACAAGTCACAATAAGAGTCCTCATATATAAATTTACATAATAATGGCAGGTAGCACAGAACTCCATCAATCCATCTTCTACTGCTTACTCCTTCTTCAGGGTCGCGGGGGAACCTGGAGCCTATCCCAGGGAGCATCGGGCACAAGGCGGGGTACACCCTGGACAGGGTGCCAGTCCATCACAGGGCACAATCACATACACACTCACACACCCATTCATACACTACGGACACTTTAGACACGCCAATCAGCCTACCGTGCATGTCTTTGGACTGGGGGAGGAAACCGGAGTACCCGGAGGAAACCCCCGCAGCACGGGGAGAACATGCAAACTCCGCACACACGGCCCCGGCGGGAATCGAACCCTGGAGGTGTGAGGCGAACATGCTAACCACTAAGCCACCGTGCGCCCGGTAACACAGAACTTGTACAGAATATTAAACAAATATGAAAATATAATATTTATAAATGCAAATGTCCATAATAAACTATACACAGCCTCTAAGAGACACAGAACAAAATCAACACCCCATTATCATGTGCCATAACTCTGTCCCTCTTCACCAGCCTCATCTCCATCCCCTACTCCATTCCTATGGCCCAATAAAGATCTTTACCACTTGGACTATTTGTCTGCATCTTGGGCCATTAACAGATCTTCACCACCACATTTCTTAGTGCCCCAACCTTCATCCTCGTTCCATCCCAACTCAATTCCTGCTCATCCTAGTGTGCCAGGATCTCTGTCCCAGCCCATACCCATGTACCTGATATCTAGCTCTTCCCCATCCACTCAGGCTCTCCATCCCCACCACCCCCACCCTTATAATACAGTCTTATTTCATATATATCTTTTCATATAGACTTTTTTGGTTACAAGTTTTTTTCCCATGAATATAACTGTGCATATTTGTAAACACAAGTGATAGAGACAGGAAAGCTGAAAGGTCATCCTTTCACCTAGACAGCAGATCAATTTAGACTCCTAAACACAAATGGCAGGTACATTACTGGGCTTCGTGATCTCCTGATGATGAGGCTGAAACCCTTAAAGGGTTACAGCATTTGGAGGCTCACTTTATGCATATTTTTAATGTTGTCCTCATTCCTGTGCAGTTCTCATGTAGGACGTTTTATGAGAAAATCTTACTGAAGAGCTTTTGTCTTTCCATTGAAAACTGAACTACATTAAGACATCCCACTTTTAAGATGCTGCACCAAGTACCATTTTCTCAACTTTCTCTAAGTTTGAAGTTTCCAGAATCTGAAACATCTTTGTAATTCTCAGCATCTTTTTCAAACATATGTTTTTGTTAACTACTTAGATTTTTCTCCCAGAAAAACAAAGATTTTACCTTAGCTTTAAGTAACTCTTTTTATTACAATAATGAATCAGTTGACTCAGATGTTGCACTTGTCTTAACTAACTCATGAAATAATGATAGTTCTCTGTAGTACATCAGATTTTTATCCATGCTGTCTGTTTTGGAATTGGTCATGACGGTGTTCTGTGCCAAATTAAAAAAAAGCCCATTGGCCTTCTGGACAAACTCAGGAATTCAAGAACCATTTAAAAATGGTTAAATTCAGGCTACAGGGCATTCCCAGGGAGAGAGAGAGGGGGAGAGAGGGATGTAGTGCAAATAGATGAATAAAATGAAGTTGACCTTTATCTGCCTCTGATGTGACCAGTCTCAAAACAGTGACAGAGAAAGATGGGAGCAATAAAAGTGTCACTTTTCTCCATGTTTATTATATTGAAGTGAACTGATCCAAGTATAAAATAAACCTGCCCTAAGTATGAAGTGAACTAACCTCAGTCTGAAGTAAGCTTTTCTAAACACCTTTGCAGACTGAGGTATGGATCAAGAATTTTAACACTTCAGGACTTTTAATCTACATAGTGAGGCATGGGAGCGAGAGAGAGAGAGAGAGAGAGAGGCATTAAAACAATATGAACTCCATGCAATTTTTCTAGGAAATGTTGAATCAGGGTGAGTACAAGGGGATTCTGCAGTGACTATGTAACCATGAAGGAAATACTTTCAGAGGATTAGCGTGTATCTGAATGAGACTGGTGCATGTGGTTATTGTCCCTCTTCCTTGAGATGTGTGATCTAGAGCATGTACAGAGTAATCTTTATAAAATGACCCTTTACTTATTCAGAATGTTCCTGGCTTCCATGGAATCAATCAGCACTGGTAAGTAAGACACCAAGAAATATAAACAGGAAGAGTATTTTTCTTGTTCTCAACCATGAGGATAACAGGAGGGCTCACCTGGCATGACCACTAATCTCTGGGTCTCAATTTGCTCTGAAATGTCCATTTCCACCACAATACAGACATACTCCCGCTAATCTCTGGTATTCCTTTTCCTCCAGTTAAAGCTCTACAAGTCTGATGTACAATAATAATTTGCAGCTGACGGTGAGCCTTACTTATAGGAAAGCAATCACTCATCTGCATTTTTTTGAAGTGGAATTAAACCTTCTAATATTATTATTATTATTATTATTATTATTATTATTATTATTAATAATAATAATAATAATAATAATAATAATAATAATAATAACTCCTTCTCTAACTATGTGAAATTCTACTACAGCATTGTCTGAGCAAGGATGACAGAAAGCAATGTAAACACTATTCCAGTTATGGTGCAAAAACTAGTGGAAAGCCTTCTCAGAAGAGTGGAGGCTTTTACAGCAGCTAAGGCTGTGACCACTGATCAAAAATCATGAACCTCGGCTGTATTTAGCGAGCGATCCAGAGTATGAAGTACACTAGCAAACTAGCCTGAAGAGAAAGAAATAAGATAAAGCCCCTATGTGACAGCTCAGTCATGATTTGTAAAGTGACATGAATATAAATATGAAGGTGCTTCATGGCGTGTGCTGCTCATTATAGCAGATTTCCCATTATTCCTGGATTACAGCCTCATTCAGCAGCCCACTGATTCATGAATAAATTTTTATAATTCTGCGAATGTGTCAGTGCATTCTGGGAAAGAATGAGGAGGAAGTGTGTGATCAGTCAACGCACACTCATACTAAGGATGTGTTATATATTAATCACCTGTCAACACAAGAGAAGCAAAAAAGTTATAATAATAATAATAATAATAATAATAATAATAATAATAATAATAATAATCCTGAATAAAGTGAACTGGACCAGTGAACTAAGCTGAAATTAGTCCCCTGAAGTATGAAGTAACTTGTCCCAAGTACAGTATGTGAATAGGCAAGCTGTATATTTTCCTTAAAGTCCCTGTTAACTTTCTAAAGTATATTTGTAATGATGAAATCATTTGAAGGAAATTTATTTGACTATAGAAATTATTCACTGAGGTGTAAAACTGACATATCCTCACTGACATAAATAGCCTGATGCAATTATTAAGCTTGTCTGTATTAGAGAGGAGTAATGTGTGCATATGCTATCTAATTAGCAATATATACTGTAGCTAGACAAATGCATGATGAGGAAGTTATTCAGTGACTCAGAAGCAAAGTGAGCAACTCTGAAGGTGTGGCTGTGAAGATTATCAGGGTTGCACAAAGCATTTGTCAGACATTTGAGGCAGGCAATTAATTTTAACAGTCCACCTATGTCAGAAACCCTCCCACGCAAATCTTTGAGAAAGATTTAAGAGAGACAGAGAGGGGCACCTTTAGGAAAGTCATTATATATATGACAAAATATGACCTACAATATTGGATTTTCACACAATTCTTAAAAATAGACAAAGAGATTATACATAGACAAAAATAGACAAAAATATTATACTTTGTCATTTATTTACTGAGGAAAATAAATCAATATTGTATATCTGTGAATGACAAAATTACATGAACCTCTAGGATTAGCGATAAATTGGAAGCTGAAATTAGAGTCAGTTGTTTTCAATCAATGGGGTCACAGTCAGGTGTGAGTGAGTGCACTGTTTTATTTAAAGAACAGGGATCTATCAGAGTCACATGTTTGTGGAAGTGTATCATGGCACAAACAAAGGAGATTCCTGAGGACCTCAGAAAAAAGTTGTTGATTCTCATCAGGCTGGGAAAGATTACAAAACCATACAAAAAATCTCCCTACAAGATCACAAAGGAGCCCATGGTAACTTCTACACAACTAAAGTCCTCTTACACCTCTCACTAATATTAATGTTAATGTGTCCACTATCAGGAGATCACTGAACAACAATGGTGTGCATGGCAGGGTTGCAAGAAGAAAACTTCTGCTCTCCAAAAGAACATTGATGTCTGTCTGCAGCTTTGTGGAAGAATGAGACCAAAATAGAACCTTTTGGTGTAAATGAGAAGCATTATGAGAACCAAAAGAAGAACATTAAGGCTGGTCTGAATTTTGCCAAAACACACCTTGCTGAAACCTTTTGGGAGAATGTTCTGTGGATGAGCTGAAAGTGGACCTGTTTAGAAGACAGTCTATAAGTTGAAACTCAAGCGCAACTGGATTATGCAGCAAGACAATGATCCAAAGCATAGGAGTAAGTTCTAGTCCTAGAACTCGGTGAAAGACTGATCTCCAGTTATCAGAAGCATTTGGTTGCAGGTATTGCTACTAAAGGTAGCACGACCATTTATTAAGGTTAAGGGGGAAATTAGTTTTTCACATTGGTGATAGGTGTTGGATAACAACACCTTTTTTTTTGCTTCAATAAAAAAAGGACTGTATTGTGTTTTTGCTCAGGTTGCCTTTGTTTTATGTTGTATTTCGTTTAAAGATCTAAAACTATTTAGTATGAAATAGACAAAAACAGAAGAAATACTTCTTCACAGCACTGTATATAGTACCGACTCACTGCAGCCGTGGTGCACAACAGAGGGAGAGTGTTTCTCTCTGCACAATAAGGAACAGAAAGTGCTAGCATCAGCATGTAGAGAGAATCTACTCACTTTTCTGTGGTCGTAGCTCCCGTTTATCCTCTCCAGTCTTGATGCATGTGGGGAGCGAAGGATAGCCTGTCAGATCCAATCCCACAGAAGAGCTACTGTAACACAAATTGCTGAAAAATTGAATGCTGGCTAGCATAGAAAGGCATGAGAAAACACAGTGCATTGCAGCTTGCTGCGTATGTGGCTGTGTAGACCCAGACCGGTCAGAGTACACATGCTGACCCCTGTCCACCACCAAAAGCATCTATAATGAGCATATGAGCATCAGAACTGGACCATGGAACTATGGAAGAAGGTGGCCTGGTCTGATGTGGTCGGGGAAGAGATGGCACCAGGATGCAGTATGGTTAGAAAGCAAGCTGGCAGAGGAAGTGTGATGCTCTGGGCAATGTTCTGCTGAATAACCTTGGGTCCTGCCATTCATGTGGATGTTACTTTGACTCATACCACCTACCTAAACATTGTTGCAGACCAAGTATACTCCAATCATGGCAATGGTATTCCCTAATGGCAGTGGCCTGTTTCAGCAGGATAATACGTACTGCCACACTGCAAAAATTGTTCAGGAATGGTTTGAGGAACTTGACAAAGAGTTCAAGGTGTTAACTTATTACTGTATATGGGCCTCCATATTCCCCAGATCTCAATCCGGTCAAGCATCTTTGGGATGTGCTGGACAAACACAGCAAATCCATTGAGACCCCACCTCGCAACTTACAGAACTTAAAGGGTCTGCTGCTAAAGTCTTGGTCCTGCTAACGTCTTGAACACTGGTAAGCCACATTAAAATTATTTGCCTAATCTTGCTAGGTTCCCCCTTGTGCCGCCAAACCAGTGTGTGTGTGTTTGTGTGTGTGTATGTGTTTTGAAGTATTTATACATGAACTAGCATATGTTTAAAGTAAATTAGCTCATATTTGGAGAAAATTAGCTCATGTTTGAAGTAAATTGGCACGTACAATAAATGTATCATAAACTAGCATGTAAATGTATAGTAAACTAGCACATTTTTAAAGTAAATTAGCTACAGTAATATTTGAATTAAATGATCACATTTGAAGTAGACTAGCTCATGTTTGAAGTAAACTAGCACATGTATAATAAACTAGCATGTGTTTTAAGTAAAATCTCATGTTTAAAGTAAACCAGCTCATGTATGAAGTAAACTAGTACATTTTGAGTGAACTAGCACGTGTTTGAAGTAAACTAGCTCATATTTTAAGCAAACTGGAACATATATGAGTAAACTACCTCATGTATGAAGTAAACTAGCTCCAGGATTTCATGTTAGACTGAAAACAGCCCACACACTCCTCTGCTATCTCTCTCTCTGCATTTTTGTTCTCTCTGTCTCTTCTGTTGGCATGACAACTGTCTGTGACCACTGACATGCCAAAAGCCTATTAAACACTTTATTCCAGCAATTTTAAACCCAAGTCACATCGTAGGGGGAAAATACACTTAATGGAAATCGGTCTTTCAATAAATACAATAAATACAAGCTATTTGGAAAATGTAAAAAAAAAAACACTCTTAATATAATAACATTGAATATTATACACTTAAAACGCAATTAATGTATATATAATTGCCACCCAAAATACAGATCTAATAAAATATTTTCTAAATGAATTAATTAAAGTATTTTAGTACCTTTTTAATATTGCTTTTAGCATTTACATATATTTTGATATTTTGTTAATATTCAATATAATTTTACATTACATTCAGAAATATGTTTTGATTAGTAATTATTATTCCATTTTGATCCATTTCTATTAGTATCAATAGTATTAGTATTATTATTCTATAACTATTATTACTCCTTAACCCGTAACCTATATTTACCGGGGTAATTCTTATATCATTGTAATGTTAAAATATAAATAACTGCTTAAAAATTAAAAATGCTTTGAGATTATTCTATTCTATCTCTCTATTCTACCTCCCAATTTAAATATTCTGCTGCTACCATCATGAGTTACATCATCAATAAAGATTAGTGAGCCTGTTCCAGATGCAGCCATGACATTGACTCAAGCCATGACACTACCTCCACCATACTTGCCTGATAAGATTATATGTTTGTGTCATGAGCAGATCCTTTCTTTCTCCAAACTTTGGCCTTTCCATCACTTTGGTGGAGGTTCGTCTTGGCTCCAGAACTTTAGTGGCTGATTTCTGTATTTCTTTGCGAATTCCAAATTGAATATGAATCTGCTCTGGATACCTGTGAAAGTTGTTGGTGGTGATGTTGTTGTTGTGTTTTTCTTCACAGTTCTCACAATGTTTCTGTCATCAACTGCTGTTGATTTCCTTGAGCAACCTGTTTTATGTCTGGTTGTTAGTACATCATTGGTTTCTTTCTTTTTCAGAACATTCCAAATTGTTGAATTGGCTATGCTCAATGCTTCTGCTATGGCTCTGATAGATTTTCAAAATAGGCTTCAAAATAGCTTGCTTTTCTCCTATACATAGCACTCTGATCTTCATGTTGGTTTATGTTTTTTAACAACAAATGCAGTCTTCACAGGTGAAACCAAGAATATGCTCAAACCAAGAATAGACATTCAGAGATATTAATTGTTTAAACAATCAATTTAACAGGGCACACCTGGGCACCTGTGTATTCTGTTGCTAATAATATTTCCATGCTTCCTCATCTCATTTTAGTGTGTCATATTAGCATCATATTAGCAAAACAAGCTCTTGTTCAGCCCAGATTCTCATTGAAGAACAGTAAAATAAAGAAAAAAATAATTGTGGAATATATTCATTGAGACAATGTTCTCCATATTGACCACATATGGAAGATAATCTGACCTCTTAATGAGCTCATACAGCACATACATTATTACGTCTCTGATAACTGATAAATGTTTCCATAAAAAGATGATCCAATTTGGCCGATGGGATGCAATTACATCAAGAATGCAAATGCACATTAATTTCAACCGCTCGATTAATTGCGTCCAACATTCTTCATAACAAAAGGCCACTTGGCTGCAGTAATTAATTATTGAGATGATAATCTAATGTTTCCATTTCAGATTCAATTCTGTGCTGCTGTGAGGAGGGTCATTTTCCACCATAACATTAAAATTGTTAGATTTTTCTTTATTTCTCTTAAGATATAAAATTAACAAAATATGTTACTAGCACTGGTGTTTATAGAGTGTCTGTGTGTAACACACATAATGCACAGGGAGTTCTCACTCTAACAGAATAAGTATTAATGGCACACTCATGAACCATAGATGAAGATGAAACAGGAAAATAACAATGAAGGAAGGTTGGAGAGATGATAAAAAAGACAAAGAAAAGAAAAAACAATTAAAGAAAACAGCTGAAAAATTATACAAAAGAGAAGAGAAGAAAGAAAGAAAGAAGATTCCTCATAATTTCTGTGCTTTTCTCAAATCCAGTGTTCTTTCTTTCTTTCTTTCTTTCTTTCCAGCTTGTTGTGTTTAGGAAAGTAGCAGGTTTCAGTGAGCTGGAGACCAAATGTGAAAAGAAGAAAAGAAGCAAGAGCCATCTGAGCCTTCACCTCCACTAAACACTGAGACACACTGACAGATGCTCACACGAACACACACTCACACACACACACTCACACATACATGCACACGGGCCATGGGGCTGCATTGCTGCTCTGTGAAGCGCAACATGCCGGACTGGACACTGCAAACACACACACACACACACACACACACACACACACACACACACACACACACACACACACACACACACACAAACATAATGGCTCACAAATGTGTGTTCATGCCTTCATCTTCTCTTTTATTCTTTCTTTTGTTCTTTCTTACCTTTTATAACTACATTTTTCTCCCTTTCTCTATATTTCTTCTTTCACTTTTGTACTGCTACATACTGTTTCAGAACAAATCTAGCTATCTAAGCATTTTATATAATCATGAAGTTGTGTTCATCAAGTGTCAGCTCTCTGTATATCTCACTACTGATGTACCTGAGATTATTATTCACTGGGTTGGGTGGGGCACTTACAGTACACCATAATATAAATATAATATAAATATAATATAATATCATACAATAAACATACACACACACGCACACACACACACACACACACACACACATATACATACATTTTATATATATATATATATATATATATATATATATATATATATATATATATATATATATATATATATATATATATATATATATATATTGTGTATACACAAAAACACATACACTTTCCTTCGCATCTCTCCATCCATCATTCTGTCTTTATATCTCACCTGTTTCTCATCCTCTCTTGTCTTTTATATCTCTGTTCCCTTTTATTCTTGAAAAGGAACATTCTATAAACACTGTGACACCTTCCAAATATAACTACAAGGACCAAAAGAAATAATGTGCAGGGTTTTTTTTTTCCTTTTCAGAAGATAATCTGAGCTTTATCGAGCACCATTTTGCATCAGTTGCCATGGTAGCGACAAGTCTTTGAGTCTGTTCAAAATGTAGCCGTACACGGATAGTATATAGTGCTTAAAGAACCTGAAAAATTTTATTATTATTATTATTATTATTATTATTGTTGTTGTTTTAGAAATGCAACCTTACATCTTGATCATAAAAATGTTAAGAAAATGTATTAGAAGTAAAGATACAGTAACCTATGTATTTCAAAACTGCACGATCCTGTAGGTTCATTCTGTACAACCTCAAGAAAATCAGACCCTATTTCACTGAACAGGCTACACAGCTACTAGTCCAGGCTCTTGTTATCTCAAAACTGGACCATCAAAACCCTTCAGGTGATTCAGAATGCAGCAGTACGCCTTGTCTTCAACCAGCCCAAAAGAACTCTTGTTACACCCCTCTTCATCTCCGTCCACTGGCTTCCTGTAGCTGCCCACATCAAATTCAAAAATTCAAGGCGTTGATGCTCATGTACAAGACCTTGTCTGGAATAGCACCCCCCTACCTCAATACTCTCCTTGCGGTTTATGTACACTCACGCAACCTGCGATCAGTTTATGACCGACGCCTTGTAGTGCCTACTCAGTGAGGCATGAGGTCCCTTTCCACAACCTTCAAACTGACTGTCCTTCAGTGGTGGAATGAACTTCCAACCACAATCTGGACAACAGAATCTGACAGAATCTGTCACTATCTTCCAAAAACGGCTAAAAACTCACCTCTTCCATGAACACTTAACTAACTCCCCCCCCATTATATATTTAGCAGCAACAACAACAAAAAACTTCTGCACTTACACTGGCTCTTACACCTCTACTCTGCGCACTTTGCTTCTCTACAACTCAATTAAAAATCTTGTATTGTAGCACTACTTGTATTGTTCTCTGCTTAATATATTGCTTTGCTTGTATATCCTCATTTGTTAGTCACTTTGAATAAAAGCATCTGCTAAATGAATGAATGTAAATGTAATGTAAACCTGGAGGAATACTTTAAAACTACACTTTCTACTAAACTCACCACAGTCAGACATAAATCTGTTTATTAATAATTACATATGAAACACTTCAAAACAATGTCATGAGCAGCTTCAGGCCGCTGTGTTACGGAACTGACAGATAGAGATACAGACAGAGAGAAAGACAAACAGAGAGAGAGAGAAAGAGAAATGTAGACAGAGAGAGAAGGTGGTTGTGAGAAGAGACGTGTGCTCCAACACTTTTCTGCATCTACTCCTGGGAAATCATTAAAGATTCTCTCAATCTCAAAGATCTTTGACGCCTCTATAAGAAATCTGCACACTGAGTTCTACAGTAGCTCTGAGCAGATCTGAGAACCCTGTGTTTCAATATACATGAAGTTGATGCTTGATTAGGAGCCACCACCACTCCTCCTCCAACAACCCCCAGCTCCACTATCACCAACAACCCTCTCCTCCAACACCAACACCATTCCTCCTCCAACAACCCTCTCCACCACAAAACTCACCACCATTCCTCCTCCAACAACCCTCTCCTCAAACACCACCACCACTCCTCCTCCAACAACCCCCTCCTCCAACACCACCACCACCACTCCTCCTCCAACAATCCATTATTGCACCATCACCACCATGGTGCAACACAAGTTAAAATTTATTAATTAAATTAAATTAAAACCGTTTATGAAACCCGTTGCTAAGATATTATGTATGTCATGTTGGTTCTAATATTCCCAACATGACTATTTATAAATCTAGCACTGATAATCCTCAAGAAACCCCTTCTCTAAGGGTAAGAGTGTAGGCATGCCATACTGGTTGTAACATCTCCTAAGCGACTGCTTAGCAGCTAGGAAATGTCAACTGTTCAAAGACAAAAAAGAGATACAGAGAGAGAAAAAGAAAGAAAAATACATGAGGGTGCTGAGATGGAAACAGACTGTGGACAGACAGAGAAAGAAAGAAAGAGAAAGACAATGAGATGGAAAGACAGAAATAATTAGAGATAAAAGATGAAAGAAATAAGAAATAAGATATTTAGAAACTTAGAGAGAGGATTGGATCCTCACGTTACTCAGCCCAGTTAATAATTTTAGGTTAGCAGAACATTTTCTGAATGTTATGATTCTAGCAGCTCAATCTGTCAAGACTTCTGGATGTTTTGAGGATGACGCTTCCTCATGTTTTAGTTGTATGAACATTAATGTTTCTATAGTGTTATTCTGTAGACTGGGAAGGTCCTGAGAGCAGATATTGTTATAATGTTCCAGCTTAACCTTCAGAACTTTCTAATAACCACTGGCAGAGATGGCCTGACTTCATCACACCACCTATTTTCACTTCCTCTCTATGCCTCATTGTGTCTCTTACGAAGACCAGGACTTTTGTCCTCATAATGTCTCCAGTCCTCATGAGAGGAGAGTGTAAACAGGGTAAACATGGTGTCCAGTACTCAGAGGAACCTGCATCAGTATCTGAAGCCTGACCTTGCCAGCATGCCTTTCTATAAATAAACAGTCCTTTTGGGCTAGAGGGCTTGTTTATACCCCTGAGAGCTTAACGTTTTGTGTTGTATCTGAGCAAGCACTGGTCTTCAGTAAATATAGAATAATGGATGACAGACATACTATGAGATGTCCCAGATTCCATGCTTTTGATTCCACTATAAAACTGATTCATTTTTTTTTCTTTTCAAATGCCTTGAATGATGATGAAAGACAATTTCCAAATAATAAATAATGGCAATTGCACAAAGCATTTATTTTAACTTTAAATTAGACTTAACTAAGAATTTATTTGTTACTTCTATCTGTCCCTTCTATTAGCTAATACAATAAATTGAATAAATGAAATAAATTGAAACTAATCAAATTAATTAAATAATAAAAAGAAATGACAAAATAAAAGTAAATGAAATGAATAAATTTTATAATTAAAATAAATTAAAATACAATAAATTGTCAAATTTAAATGAAACCAAAATAAATTAAATAAACAAATTAAAATAATAATAATAATAATAATAAAAAAACAGTCACAAATAGTTTAAAGCACATTTACATCTTAAAAAACTGACAACTGAATGCTTCATTAGTTAAACTTAACATTATACCTTTACAGGATAGTATAATGTACATTAACAACATGTTACCTTGCTAATTCCCTAATCTCATTAATACTCATTGTATTGTATTCAATAATAAAAAAAAATAAGACAGCATTGTACTGAGAAGAATCACTGTTGTTACTGTAACCTTAGCCAGCTTGCTAAATTAGTTAAATGTTGACTAATCCATAAAAACAAACACAAATGGAGAAGTTGCAGTAATACATAGTAGGCCTATGGAGGGACAAATAGTTTTTCTACCCTATACAGTGTACTAGAAGTCAAGTGGTGATAGCTCAATGTAAATAAATATAGGTAAATAGTGAGGCATCACAGGAGTTAAACATCATCTAGAGAAATGTGATGACACATGAGGAGCCAAAAAAAAAAAAAAAAAATCACACACGAGGAGCCAAACATGGAGATTCAGCTTTTTCTATTATTTGCTGTGATTAGCTTTAGCAATCGCACATGTCTAATCTTGCACTCACAGTAAGATTTTCACTAACAGTATTTCCAACATATACTGTATAGTGCACTAGGTGTGCAGCGAAGCCAGGTCATTCCTATGTTCCCAGGGTCTTATGCTCCCCAGATTTATATGGTACATAATAAACACATGACAAAGCATCATATGTTCCCAGTGTTCTACACTCTTAAAAATAAAGGTTCTTTAATGGTTCTTTACAGCACCAGGGGTTCTGCAAGAACCTTCTTCTAGTCAATAACCTATTTTTCATTGTATAGGTTTGTTGAGTTGAGCTATATGGTTCTTTGGAGATGAAAGAACTTCATTATGTTTTATCATAGCTTCTTCAGAGCAGTGTATAGATTCTTCAAGGTATCATCCCTTAACAGGTTAAAATGAACCCTTCAAGGTTCTAATTGGAACCTTTATTTTTTAAGAGTGTATGTTCCCCAGATTTATATGGCATATAATAAACATATGTTTTTCAGGTTCCTATTATGTGCTATATAGAGCTGAGGAACATAGGACCCTGGGAACTGTGGAACATGGGACACTTTGTCATGTGTTCATGAACCCTAGAAACATAGAAACATAAAACCCTAGAAACATACATACACTCCCCAGCTAAGCTAGCATTAGCAGTGCTACATGAATAACTATTCATAAAACAATTAAACAGGACACGGGTTATGAAGTCTGACATTGTTACAATACTAAATGTTATCCTAGCACAAGCATGTTTTGCTAATGCTGGGCCATGCTAATGCTACACAGCAGGAGTTTAAGACTGACAGCTGCACTAATGAATTCACATGCTGACATGCTACAGCAAAAGAGCTCAGCCTTAAAATATTAGCCTGGTAGTAAAGTCCTGGTTAGCAAGAATGCTTTTGCCTAGTGCTAATTGCATTAGCATTTTTTAGTGCAGCATTCCATCAAACACTGAGTCAACACGTTTACAGCTAATGCGCATGAACGAGATTATACTTCGAGTCGATTGTTAGGTGACTGATGGGCAGATTAATACGTAATAGCAGCAGCAGATGGAAACAACCGAGTGGGAGACACCAAACACTTACAGATTATGTGTGTGTGTGTGTGTGTGTGTGTGTGTGTGTGTGTGTGTGTGTGTGTGCTAATTTACATCAACATCCTCCTGCTAGCTTTCTATGCAGTATTCACCGGCTTCCTGAGCTTCTGACAAGGAGATTCTAGACATTATGTCCTAATCTATAAGTAGAGGAACAAAAACACACAGATTGATCAATTCCATCCATTTATGTATAGATCAGAAATCATCAACAAGATGTGCATTAAGATCATAAATTGATCAAGAAATAGTAAAAGCTAAAACTAATATGACACACATTTGAAGCTAGCTTAGTTGATAAAGAGTGCCTACCTGACAAACGAATGGCATCTAGTCACAAATCTACTTACAAATCCAATCACAAAATAATTCTGAACTGAAGTTCACACACAATAACAATTATCAAGACTTAAGCTTAGAACTGCATTAAACAAAATTACATGCAACAATAATAAAAAGAATGAAACAATAATGGACATTAATAAACAGTAATAAACAATAATTGACAATGATATACAGTAATGGACGACAAGTAATAACAAAAAACTAGTACACAGTAATAAGAATGTTTTAAAAGGTGATACATTGTATTCAATAATAATAAACAAGAGTAGGCCATATTATTAGTCTGTTATTAGACAATAACAAACGATAATTAAAAAAAGTGTTAAACTGTAAAAATGTACAAAACAGTAATAAATAGTGCTAAAAAAAATAATAAACAATATTACAAGAAATAGCATTAATCACTAATAAACAGTATTAAACTATAATAAACAATTCCAAAATGTAAAACACAGAAATGGTATTAATATATATAATAAATATTATATAAATTGTATAAATATTATAATATTATATAGACATTCTAGAAATCTAATGTTACCTTTTTAGTCTTTTTTTTTTCTTTCTTTTCAGTACTGGGAAATGTCATTAGATAAGGAAAAAGTGTCAGTTTTCTTTCTTTCAAGCATGACATTTTTGCATGATAATTATACGCATTTATTTTAAAAGCGAAATAATAAAAACAAGAAATAAACCACATAAGTATTAAAATGTTAAAACTGCTTTTCTCAAGCTTTTAATTCTTGAAAGAAACAATAGTAGAAAATTTCCATTATGCATTCAAATCAAACATTTAAAAAAAGCTCAGATAAGTTTACTTTAATATTGCTTGCATTAAGTTAAAATGCTTATTTGAAGCTTTTAATTCTTGAAAGATGTAAAATAAAAATAAAGTTGTATTATTATATATTAACATATTTGTATTAATCAAATGAATAACACATATGAATTTTTATGTTGCTTTAAATTATCCAGAAAGTCCAGATAATTTGCTCCTTTCATGCTTTTAATGCTTGAAGAAATTAAATCTGAATTCAAAGAAGTACAGCAAAATAAAACAAAGACAATGAAACAGAAAGAAAGATAAAAACCAAAAGGGAAAAAAAGGAAGAAAATAACAAGTGTGTAGATCCACTGAGTCTAAGCTAAGTTGAAGCAGCTGATTGGCTAGCTACTATAACACACATTATGACATCATCAGCTGCCAGTTGGAATTTAAATGCTTTAACCTTCCGTAAGTTTCACAATTGAATCTGAAACACCACAAACAGTATAAAGTTTACGATGTCATTATTAGCAGAAATCATGTCATGTGACTGCCAGGAGAACATTGTGGAGCATGCTGGAGTTGCTGCTGTGGGAATATAAACGCCCCACAGAGCTGAGAGACAAAAACAGGACCCAAAGAAAAACAGTTGGATTTGGTGAGACAGAGACATGGTGGGATAATTAGACCATGAGGGAATTTTGGATTCAGCAATAAGACACGTCTGGGTGCAAACGCTGTCATGAAGATGCGAGCTAAAGAGACGCTAACTGGTTTTATCCGTCGTCAGGGACCCTGAAACAAATCACGAGTGCACTTTCTGCCTATTAAACTTCAGCCTGAACAAGGGCTGAAATGCTAAATGCTAGTTCCAAACCACAGCCGTATTCACTATATAGGCCACATAAACACCATCATCAGTCCACTGTGCGTGCATCTCAAAGCCACTCTGTATGAATCTCTGTGTTCCAGTTAACACACAGTAGCTTTTACTTTGTTGTACACTGATATGTGTGTAAACTGATGGTACTCCATGGATAACACAAAAACGTCATTTCTACAGAGGTTTGTGTTTAATTTTGATTTTTTTGTTTTTTGTTTTTTTTTTACACTATAGTCCTCATAACACTTTTGAGCATTGTGGTAAAATTTTATAACTGACAAACTGATGGTTAGCATAATGTCAGCTAGTGTTACAACCCGCTATCTTTGGGATGAGAAGTTTTTGTGTGCTGTGACATATTTTGTGTGCAGGCCCAAACTCCCTCCCAGACTTTCCAGCCTGCCCTAGCCTGCCTTTCTCCCGCCTCCCAGGATGACCTCACTGATTGGTGGTCATATTTAAAGAGGAAGAGGAGTGAGAAAGGGGTGAGATGTTGGAGGTGGTTACATGTGTTGGTAGATAGAGATTGTGTTTGGTTGTGCTGCTTGTATGCTATTTTCTAACGGCTGTTCTGGTTTTTGACTTTTGCCTGGGTTTTGGACTTTGAGTTTGGTTGTCCCTGTATCTGTTATTGTGCATTCTCTTCAATATTGTATATATGTTCACTTGGTTCACCAGCAGTAGGGGTGTGGCTGCCATTTCTTTTGGGAGAAGGTCCTTTTGTCTCTATTTTTTTTTTTTTTTTTTTTTTTTTGCTTAGGTAGTTAGGGAAGTATCCTTGTATTTTTCTTTCTTTTCCTTTTAGGTAAGCTAGCTACCTAATAATAATAATAATAATAATAATAATAATAATAATAGAATTCTTTTGTTTATTATTTTGGCCTTGGCCCACCCTGAAGTTATGCCTGGTTTGGTTAATTTGTACAGTTATATGTATATAATTGTCTGTTACAATATACCACAACCTTTTTCATACAACCTTGTTTGTGTTGTTGTTCCTAGCTTCCCTTATTTAAAGATCCAATTGAATCCTGAGCTGGTTACTTTGTGCGGCCTAACCTAGACTGGGCCGTAAGAGCTAGCGAACTAGTATTCTATGAATTATTTTTTTCTTTAACATTTAGAAAAGCTGGAAGAGTACTTGAATCTTGTATTTAAAAAAGTATTCTGCAGAATTCAGTGTCGTTTAAAGCTTTCCAAGTATGGCTATGTATGGGAAATGCTAGTTGTCTCTTGATAAAAACACTTCCTGGTAATAATAATTAATTCCTTAGATTTATATAGTGCATTTCTAGGCACTCAAAGTACTTTACTTTGTATGGGGTGAAATCTCTTCAACCTCCACTAGTGTGTAGCATCCACCTGGATGATGCATGAATCAGATGGTAGTGAATCAGAGTTTGAGAATCAACTGTGTGCAGGTGATGGTGAGACTTTCAAACGTTTTCAACGAAGGTGAGATGGAATAACGCCCCTGTTTGCTTTATTTGCGTCTCCGCTCGGGAATTGATGCATTTTTCAGTGAGCAATCTGTTGAGTGAAAGTCCTTCGCGCCACGGCGTTGAATAATACATGGTTCAGAAAACGCAGCCTCTGTACAAAAAACTATGAATTAATCACGACTGAGATTGTAAACACTCTCACATCTCTGAATATTAACTGTTTATGGTGTGTGTGTGTGTGTGTGTATGTGTCTGGACAGGCTACTTCCTATGTTTCAGAGGAAGTGATTGAAAAGTTCACCAAAAATAAGAATGGTAAAAAAAAAGTTGAGGAGCCTGAATTCTGGATTTACTAAGTGACCAGCCTCCCTGAGTCAAAGAGCAGAGCTCAGTTAATATGATTAGCTAATCACTAACCAGATCAAGCGATATCACAAGTTGGCTTTCTTTTCACATATTCGGCTCATTATAGCGCTTTTTTTAGCATAAAGAAGCTTCAACACACACCAGCTAGAGGACTTATCTAGCAACATGTCAGCATTTTCTAATGTAAGTAGTTTGCTAGCTAGCATAGTGCTGTCTTTCATTGCTATCATCATATTACATACTTTAAAGCGTAGTATTTCATTCTAAGCCATATTTCACCATGAATAATATAGTGATTACGGTGTGTGGTTTGGGGCACAATCCCAGTGTACTATACTGAACAGTGTGTTTATGTCACCTGAATGATCTCATTGTTGAGAAATATCAATCAGGAGAGTGTTAGACATTTTTTCCAAGGCATCAAGGCATTGGATATACCAAGGGACACTGTAAAGACAATAATCAACAAGTGGAGGAAATATAGTATGTCTGTGACACTGTTAAGAACAGAATGTCCCTCTAAAATTTATGAGAATACCAGGAGAAAACTGGTCAGTGAAGGTTGCTAAGAGGTCTACAGCAACATTAAAATAATTGCAGCAATTTCTGGCAAGTACTAGTTGCTCCCTACATGTGACAACAATCTCCTGAAATCTTAACAGATTGTAGATAACAATCTCTGGGTTATGGCGTAGGGTGGCAAGATGGAAATATTTTTTAACCAAAAAAATAAATTAATAATGCATCCAATCTCCCAAAACCATGTGGAATAATGTGTTATGGTCTGATGAGACCAAAGCTGAAAATTTTGGCCATAATACCAAAAGATATGTTTGGCAAACAAACAAATAAAAACAAAACAGCACATCACTAAAAGAACTATATCCACACGGGGAAGCATGGTGGTGGCAGCATCATACCTGGGGCTGTTTTTCTTTAGCTGGAACTGGGGCTTTAATCAGGGTGGAGGGAAAAATTAATAGCTCCAAACACCAGTTAATTTTGGCACAAAAACTTAAGACTTCTGCTAAAACACTTAAGGTGAAGAGGAATTTCACCTTTCAGCATGACAATGACCCAAAGCAAACCTCCAGATCAACAAAGGAATGGCTTCACCAAAACAAGATCAAGGTTTTAGAATGGCCCAGTCCAGAGTCCAGACCTAAATCCAATCAAAAAATCTGTGTGGTGATCTGAAGAGCACTGTCCAAAGGATGCCCAGCCAATTTATCAGAGTTAGAATGCTTTTGCAAGGAAGAATGTCAAAATATTGCTAAGTCAAGATGTGCCAAATTAATTGACTCTTAATGAAAAAGATTTTGTGATCGAACCTGAAGGTGCTTCAACTAAGTATTAGTTTAGGGGTGTGCACACTTATGCAACCAAGTTATTGTACATTTTTTATATTTTCCCCCTAAAATGATTCTTATTGTTTTTCACTTTAATTAATAGGCTAAAATTTCACAATAATGGTAGAAAAGGAACTGACATGATTTATCTTGGTTTAATTTTTTCACATCACAAAAACAGGGATGTGTAGTCTTTTTAAATCCACTGTATATACTGAAATGGGTATGTGGTTTGGGACAACTTGTTTTGTTCAAGTATCCTTACATATGTTGTATCATGTCTACCATAAACACACTAAGAAATGGACCATAGTCTTATAGTTATAAGTATGTGTTACTTGTTCTATAAATTTGTGGTGTTTATATTAACACAGATTTGCATAAATCTGAAAAAACAAAACAAAAAAAAAAACAGGTGGTTGGACATACACCAAAATTCCCTGTAGTGTGGCATGATCTCCTGATGTTTGGAGATTAATTAGCCTAGATTGATTGGAGAAGACTTTAATGATTATTTAATGACAATTACTAGTTGCGATAAACTGCAGAGCCAAAGTGGAATATGCTTCATTAAACGCTTAACAAAAAAAAAAAAAAAAGCATATGGAAAAAACCCTCAAATTAGACCAAAACCCTGGCTCCTTCTTTCCCCAATCTGTCTCCATCATCTGTTTTAATTAAGACATCACTCTTGAATCACAAATAAATTTACTTGTAAAGCAAATTCCTTTACTCCAAAATGCATTTAATCTCATTGCTCTGCATTTCTCACTCCATCATATTCCATCTGTAATATATTCAATTATGAAAGAAATGAGGAAACATGGCCGCCTCCGTTTAAAAAGTTGATCATGCCCAGTCATGTTTGGAGGATCTGATGTCATCATCCCCCCTCTCCACATTTCATTATGGTTGTTATGCTGAGTACACAATAAAAGATCTGCTGGAATCATGCCCCGATTTTTTATGTGGCGTCTGAGGACACTGAGTCTCGTCTCGGCCATGTAGCGGATTGTCTGGTCTCCACAAAGATCCCTAAAATCAGCAGAGAACTCAAAGGCATGCAGGTTTAATCTAAATGCCATTATCCACAGAAAAAAAACAGATGTAATGTAAAATCTACACAGAATCAAACACCAATACCTGAAAATGTCTTAATGTGATGGTAAGGCAGGGTTTTAATGAGGATGGAGTAGAATGTTGTATTTTTCCAGTGAGAACTCTTTATTCACTCATTGAAAAAAAATAGAATCATGGGCTCCAAGAAACCCCATGTTCCTAGACCCCATATGTAACCAAAATATTCCAGATCACTATACTTCCAAAACTATATTCCAGAGCAATATATTCCCATGTTCCTAGAAGCCTAAGTTTCCAAAACCCCATGTTCCCAGAACCCTATATTCCCAGGCCCCTATGTACCCAAAATCTACCCAGAGGGCTATGTTTCCAAAAACAATATGTTCCTAGAAACCTATGTTCACAAAATCCTATTCTCTCAAAACCCTATGTTCCCTTAGCCCTATTTTTCCCAAAACCCATGCCTCTACAACATTATGTTCCCAAATAGTCATGGTTCTAGAACCCTATATTCCAAGAACCATATGTTCCCAAAGGCATATGTTAAAAAATTACCCATATTCCCCAAAGTCCATGTCCCTGGACTGCTATGTTACCAAAACCCTACGTTCCCAGAACCCCATGTTCCCAGAACCCTATCTTCTCAAAATCATATGTTTCCAGGACACTATATCTCCCCACTATAATGTACAAAACTTATTAAACTACTAATACAAGCATGATGTTTTAATGTTTTGGCCTGTTCATGTAATGTGCTGACCTAGGGAGGCAGATAAGTCATGTTTTTAATTAAATAAGTTGTTTTGGCATTTTGCCATTACACAATGAGTGTCATGCCCTTGTCCCCTGAATGCTGGGAAGTTTGCAGAACTTGGTTGGTACAGTTCTACCTAAGAGCACCATAAGAACAATACTAGAGCACATTTCATTATAAGATCCTTTAAAGTAAATTGTGTGGAAAGTTTCCTTGTATTTCCTTGATGTAACAAATAAATATGCTAAAACGTAGTTTTTTTAAAAAAATCTGCATACTACTTTAAAACATTTATACATTTGCAATGTACTGTATATCACATTAGTATTACCTTATTATTAATAATTACCTAATTATTATACCTATTCTTATTCTACCTTTTTCTACCTTTTTCTTCTTGCTAGAGTGTCTATGGCAGCCCATAGAACCATCTTTTAAAAAGTTGTGAAATTTGGCACACTGGTTGGAGAGGGTCTAAGGAACATTCAGACTAAATTTGAGTCAGTTTGGAGGTATGTTTATGGTCATAACTTTTGATCCGTGTGTCAAACTTTAACAGCCATTGGATTTTGTCCAAAAAAAAAAACTGTTTATTTTTTGCTATTCTTCCTACAAAGGAGGAGTCCTCCTACTCCTTTTGTCCAATCATCACCAAATTCACCTGTATTTATTTTATTTTATTTATTTTTTATAACATATCAGACTATTGAAAGTAAACAAAAAGCAAACATGGTGGAATACATCATATGAAGGACGCTCCCATTAAAAAAAAAATGTAGAGTCTCTCAAAAACATGTATTTGACATGATAGATGAGTCGATGATTTCACAAAACTGTTTAGATTTTCATCTTATTTTCACTACTGAGTGGGACATAAATCTATCCTGAAATGCTTTTTGTGCCAACCTCTGAAGTTTTTCAAGAGTTTTTACCACTGTAATCACAATCTACGTGTTCTGTTATCATCAAATCACTAAATCAGTCACACACACACACACACACACACACAGCCACACATACCAGAGTTTCCACTAAGAATTTTTGGTGTTGGTCCCAGTGTCTGGGAATGATGCAGTTCATTTTAAATATATTTATACTGTATATGTGAATATAAGTGAATATTTTACCCAACACTGTGTCCAGCAGGCTCTTCATTTGCCAGGCACTCAGAGTTTTACAAGACAAATACCACCATTTACTGGTTAATGGAAACCCTGACACACACACACATACAAACACATACACACACTCTCTCTGTATCAAAAGCCTCAGTCAATCATCGGGTCTTGTCCAAATCGTTGGGCGAGTTCCTTACTCGAACTGCACTAATGACAAGAATAAACCCCAGTGGCCCTTCCACTTAGGCAGCAAGAGTGTACACAGCAACACACACACACACACACACACACACACAATCAAAAATCATAGACTTCAGTACCACTTCTTTTCACACACATCAAGGTACTGCTGAGGTAAATCACAGCACCGTTGCCATGGTAACAGAAGCAGGACCACACTAGTTGAGATGTTGGTGTTGAAAATGAAAAGCAAAATATTCTGCCTGTCAATTACAGCAACAGAGAGAGGGCGAGAGACAGACTCAGAAAGACAGACAGACACAGAGACCGAGACAGGGAGAAAGAAGGGAGAGAGAGAGAGAGAGAGAGAGAGAGAGTTATTATTATTATTATTATTATTATTATTATTATTATTATTATTATTATGAGAAATGGGGATGGACCTCGTTAGCATGCTACTCAGAGTGTGTCATTACAGCAGCCATAATGTAGTGTTTCCAAATTATACATCTCCAAGAAAACAGCATCATTCTGCTGAGTCCTGAACTGTGTGTTTCTGTGCAGTGATGGAGTGATGAAGCGATGGAGCTGAGACATTACTGTGGAATAATATTAGTGAAACCATATGATTCAAAATTACAGATATAGGTGCTGCCTTTGTACAAGTTGTTCATTGTGATGTGGTTGGTGAGAGATTCAAAAGATTCAAGCAAAGTTTCACAACTGTCAATTTGAACTAAGGCACCGCCCACATCTGTGACATCACAACCATCAAAATGCACTAAGTCACCACCCACATCCAACATTGCAACCATCAACTTGCACTAAGGCACCACCCACATCTGTGACATCACAGCCATCAACTCATGATTTTGATCAGATAGTGTCACAAGGCTGAGTAATAAAGTAATAGAAATGTCAAGCAAAAAAACCCAAGACCAAGCAGAGACTCCCGCAGTACCAGCTATTACAGCATAACTAAAAGGGAGAGCCAGAACTCCTAATAACTCCTAATAATCTCTCTCTCTCTCTCTCTCCACATGATAGTCCTGGTTCCTGACTCATGCTCTCTGGACTTGCCTAGCCCATCCTGATGCTCTACTTCTTCTTGGAGCTTCCTTCACCTGAGAATCACTCACTGCTGCTCAGGATGTCCACACATGAATAGCCTAAAGATTGCTGTAGATGGTATTATTTAGATAATCTAAAGATTGCACTACTGAAAAAAAGTTTATGCCCAAGTTTCATTCATTACTCACTTGAATACGATAAATTGAAAGTCTAATGACATTTAAAAAAAAAAAAATGATGCTTGTGCTGAAGATCCTTTCAGCACAGTACTGTTTGACTTTACAGCATGTAGTTGTGAAAAAGTAATGACTCATAATCGCACTATCCAGTGTTACCCAGAAGAAGATGGATTCCCTTTTGAGTCTGATTCCTCTCAAGGTTTCTTCCTCATATAATTTCTGAGAGTTTTTCATTGCCACTGACAGTGTTACGTATTCTATGTAATGGAGGTTAGGACGGATGCAAGTGCAGTTAAAGACTTTTATTTGAGAGAGACAGGCAGAAAAATCCAAATCATGAGACAAGAGCATGGTCATAAACAGGCAATGGGTCAGGTGAACTACAAACAGGCATAAACTGGGCAAGGCTAGGATCAGAAAAGAGGAACGAGAAACAAGGTCAATAAACAGGAATGAAAAAAGAGAAACAAGAAACAACCGCTTGGAAAGGAGATAACACTCAATACGAGAATACCCACTACATCATACCGAGGGTACGGCCTGTTCAAAAAGACCCAAGACTGAGGGTCACTGCAAGACACTCGAGCTTGGGGCTGAATTAATATCAAGGTTGAAATATCGAATAAATGTGTGTGGGGTAGACCACCCTGCAGCAGCACATACATCCTGTAAGGATACTCCGTTGGATAAAGCTTTTGAGGAGGCGACCCCCCCTAGTGGAATGAGCCCTTATGCCCAGAGGTGTAGCAAGCTCGTGCGCCTCATAAGCGATAGAGATTGCTTCCACTATCCAATTAGAGATGCAGTGCTTTGACACAGCATCACCTCTACTCTTGCCACCAAGCAGACCAGCAGCTGCTCCGACTTACACCAATGGCCAGAGCGGTGGACGTAAGTATAGAGAGCCCTTACCGGACACAGCAGGGTCATTATCTCTTGTTCTGGTGCGAGGAACAGCGGAGGGCAGAAAACCTGCAACACCACAGGCTGGGCAGCAGATGAAGGCACCTTAAGAATATAATCCAGCCTAGGATACAGGAAGGCCTTGGCTAATCCAGGGGTAAAGGCAAGGCAGGAGGGGGCAACTGAAGGACCACAGAAGGTCCCTGGAAGGTATATGCGGCTTGCAGATGGGCCTCAGCTGCCTGACACCACGCATAAACCTCGAAGTTAGAGGATGTTGCCCCACAGAGGCTCCATCAACAGGTGCATGGCTGGCCGAAATGGTGGCCATGTAAGCCCTGATTGTAGAAGGAGCCCAACCTGCTGAGAAACGTCCTTGTAAGAACTCCAGGATTGTAGCTATTGCGCACTTCACTGGGTCTAGCTGGCGTTCCTCACACCACAAGACAAAAAGCTGCCACTTGAGTGCATACAATTTCCTCGTAGATGGTGGTCTAGGGTTCAACATGGTCTCTACAACCTCAGTTGTGAGACCAGAATCTATGAGCTGGTGCCCCTCAGGGGCCAGACCCACAGTTTCCATAGTTCCGGCCGAGGGTGATGAATCAGCCCTTCGGCTTGAGACAGTAGATCCACTCTAAGCTCTCAAATGGGGCACCTGACAGACATTCTAGGACCACAGAAAGGTCCCAGGAAGGTGTGTGCGGCCTGCAGATGGGTCTCAGCTGCCTGACACCACGCATAAACCTCAAATTTAGAGGATGTTGCCCCACAGAGGCTCCATCAACAGGGGCGTGGTATGCTGAAATGGTGGCCATGTAAACCCTGATTGTAGAAGGAGCCCAACCCGCTGAGAAATGCTCATGGCTCATGTAAGAACTCCAGGACTCTAGCTATTGCGCAGTCCACTGGGTCTACAGTGGATCCCTGCAGATGGGTATCTCCCAAGGAGTGCCATCTAGCAAGGATATTATCTCTGAGAACCATATTCGAGCTGGCCAATAAGGTGCTACTAGCAGCAGACAGACTGTCTTGGCAAACTCTTGCTAGAACTTGTGGGAGCAGAGCGATCGGGGCAAATACAGATGTGACCTCAGCCACATGTGCACCATGGCATTCAGCCCTAATTGTGCAGGAGGAGTGAGGGCAAACGACAGCGGCCAGGGTGGTGTCTCCTCGGAGGCGACCACATGCAGTCCAACTTGGCCAAACCTCCGCCATATGGACTCCACCACTTGTGGATGGAGCCACCAATCCCTGGGCCTCAGCTCCTGCCTCAACACGATATATGCCTCCCATATTCCCAGAATGTACATTGCACTCACTGACAAACTTTCCCTCTGCCCAGAGAAGAATTAGTTGTGCCTGCCTGAACAGGGGGCGCGAACATAATCCTCCCTGGTGGTCAATATATGAGACCACCGCTGTGTTGTCTGTAAACACATGGTGACCTCTCAATTGAGGAAGAAGGAATTTCAGTGCTAGAAATATGGCGCACATTTCTAGGCAATTTATAGTGCCACTCCAGATGAGGGCCACTCCAGGGACCATGAGCTGGACAGCTGTCTAAGACCACGCTCCAGCCCATGAGGGAGGTGTCTGTCATTACTGTCTTGTGCTAAGGAGACACCCCTAGAGTGTGACCCAAGCCTAGAAACCGGGGACACTAAAATTCTCAGAGCACGTAGGCATCGCCACGTGACACTGATTACTCTGAGGTTTCGTCCTTGGACGAAACCCCCAACTTCTCAGCTACCACTGAACAGTCTCCTGTGCAATAGGCCCAGGAGGTATGAAATTGGCTGCCCATAAGCTCCAATAGTCTCCCATAGAGACTGGAGGGGATGCCAAGATCCAGCTTTTCTTGCTCAATGTTGATAGGATTGACCTTACGCATGCTGGGGACAGAAACGCCCTCATTGTAGTAGAATCCTTATAACCCCTAGAAAAGTTGTCCACTGCACTGGAGAAAGTATACTTTTCTGAGGTTCAACCTGAGCCCCAAGCTCTTCATGTGGGCGAGAACAGCATCTCGATGTTGAACCGCCAGTTCCCTGGATCGTGTAGAATTAACCAGTCATCCAGATACTTACGTACACGGATGCCCTGGAGTGTACAATGGAGCCAGAATGACATCCAAACTGTATCCGGTAACCCTTTTCTACGGTAGACAGAACCCATGGAGACACATTTGGCAGTAGTTTCCAGGCTGCCAGACGGTCTTTTAGTGATGTTAACTATTCCACATTCTATTGGAGGGAAAGCATCAGATTTTCGTTGCCCTGTGACAGCTCGCTGACCAGAGAACACTGAAAACTTGGGACAGCCTTGGCTAGGGGAGGCCCTACAGTAGCACTGGGGGCTACCTGCCCTAACAACCTCATGTCCCCTGATACGCCCCTCCATGGCCCCTCAGGACCGCTCCTCTTTGTCTGCTTGGCCTTTATGACCATTTTCAGATCAGGCCTAGTAGCAGGCCAAGACTGTGGCCGCTGGGTTCCCTTGGCTGTCTGCGGGGGTTGGCGGGTTACCATACTCCTCTTCTGTGCCTCTCTCGCACTAGCGCTGGCCCATGCTGCACTCGTGGATGCCTGAGTGACCTCGACACACCAGGGAAGGTACTGGCTGAATGCCGCTATATGTCGAGCTCACTCAGGAGGTCTGCTTGGTAGGCCTGCAACACTGTCATTGTCTGCAGTGACCCACAAGCAACACTACTACTGCATGGTCCTTGCCCACCAATGCCACGTCAGCCTTACACGGTGGCTTGGATGGCAAAGCCGGCCCCCATAAATTACCTTCTGTCGATGGAGAGAGGTAGCTTGCAAGTGCCTCCTCCACCTTCAGCATGGCTAAATAGCCATGCCATTTATTCCCCACAAGGGCTGAATAATCCAACATCATGGGGTTATAAATATGGCTTATGCATGGTTTTCCGCCAGAAGCCTGATATTTTGTCATGCACTTCTGGAAGAAAGGGGAGTTTTCTGCAGTGTGAGGGATTTACTTTCACTGGGGAGAAAAAAGCTCATCCTGCCTTAATAATCACTTCAAGCTGCTCTTTATATGCTGCTCTCAGTTTTTAGCACATCCTTCTGGCTCCTCGGAGTCAGAGAGGAATTATTACTATTATTTTTGTGTGTGTTTTTTTTCCTTTTGGCTTTCCATAGCGGATGGAGGAGTCGCGACGCGAGCTCCAAAATCCAGCGGAGAGCCAGACCTGGAAGACAGAGCAAGAGATAGAGCAGCGCTCGTCTCCGGCTCCTCTTCTGGATCCATAAGAGATCCCCCAGACCTGAGATCCACGAGGCTCTGAAACCTAACTCACTTCGGCTTCCGAGACGAGAGCGAGTCACGAGCAGTGCTACCTAACCTAGGTGTTACAATGCGTAGCCTCTCGAGGCTGCTATCACATGCTCCATCCCAAGGCACTTCACACAGAAAGTGTGCACTCCTCCCCCGTGCTGAAACGGGAGCAAGGTGTAACATACTTCCTGAATTCTCTCACTCATATTTTTCTCTCTCGCTCATTCATTTTTTTTCCTTCTCTTTTTTAAAGGGATGGAAAAGTCCAGAGATTTTGAGAAAAATAGAGAGGAAATGAAGCATCTTTTTGTTTCTTTACTCAAACAACCAACATGCAGTCTCGCTGAAGATAATAAGACTGACGGCATGGTTCACAGGTGCCATATAATTGCCACGTCACCTGATTATGGCAGGCCTATAAATAGGCATGACTTTACACAAATTTCAGATGCCGGTTGTGCGCGAGGGGTGCTCCCATAGTGTTATGCTAAATGCAACGTGGAGTTCCATTTGAAAGGGAACACTTCTACCAGTTGTTTTACCAAAGGAACAACCCATTTTTCTAGTGTGCCCTGATTATCATGAGATGTGAAATAATTGGACAAAACATTGTGATCATACATAACATGCCAGTGTAGACAAAATGCATTCTATGCAAACGTCATTCTGCTTGGTTCTCTAAATCATCTAAGACTATTTGATGTTTTTTTATATATAAATTATTTCAATCTCAACGTGCACACAAGCAAGTGCAGAATTATGGAGGTGATATTTGAACTCATTGGCTTGTTAAGTGTTCAATATAAATACAATTAGCACTGACCAGAGGATATTACTGTTAAACATGATGCATTTAGCAAGACTTTCAGATTAAATATGGATAAATGTGTTGGCCAAAAGAACCATAATCTTTAAACAGAGCGACTTTATTTCTTGACCCATGATGAGTTCCCCATTAGAGAGGAATAATATCCACTACAGCTCTAAGTCTCAAAACAGCAACATGATCAATAAAGTCCAATCAAGACAACAGGCCAGTGAAGACACATTCAGTTCCACCGACTCATTAGCAATCGTATCCATGATGTGAGGACGACTGTGGAGATCTGGGTCAATAAATGTGTATGTGTTGAAGCTGATAGTGGATCATTCTTTCCCAATGACAGAGAACTGGATTGGATCTAATCCCAGTCTCATTATTTGGTGTGTTTATTTTTACCCATTCTGCCTGATTTATATCTCATTTTGGATAACACTGTAACCATGGGGTTCTGCTAAGTTGGATGCCTCATCGTGGCATTTGATCCATAACACAGAGCTATAAATTTTCTGAAATAACACCAACCAAAAAGGAATGGAATTTTGATCTTGCATATATACAGACCTTAAAATTGCACACTCCTCAGAGAATAATCGATATTCAAGGCTTTTCTGGGGATTCAACAAAATAGATGGAATATATTTGTGACCATAATGCAGCAAAACAGCATCATAAACTGATGAAAGTAACAAGAGAAATGAAGTGTTTGCAGGAAATAGAGACAGAACACTTTGTTTATGTATGGTTAATCCTTTTATACACTATATATATGTCAATTTTTAAGTGGAACATATTCTGTCATGGACAGCAATCTTGAAATGAAACTTTAATGCATCAGATGTGCTCTTCAATTCCATGTTTCTTTTGGAGAAACTCATTTCACATTCGTTTTAAAGCAGTACATCAGTGTGAATAAATAAATGATATTACCCGAGCTGAGGTGAAGCGAGGCTGAGGCAGTGAAATCATTAAGATTACAATAAACCCCAGGGATATAAACCTCAGAGCAGCTCTAACATACATTCTACACATATGACACATATAAAAGACATCCTGTTTCAACCAAAATTTGGGGGCCAGCATTTATACTATCTACATTAACATATCTGACACATATAGAAATGTAACAAAATGACACATAAGCAAATTGCCCTAGTGGTTAACCCCAAGAAAGTGAGACCAATAACATCCATATGGAAAGAACCTTGAGAACAATGTCTAAAAGCTAGCTATCTACAAATATTCTGTTGTATATGCAATCTGCTATTTTATGAAGCTAATATCTTGCTAGCTATTTATGTGAGGACATGGATGTGTATATATAAGCAGCAGCTCACTTAAGACATCAAAAACCTGGAGGCAGTTTTTTTTTTTAAGCTAGTAACTTAACCATTTGAAAAGTTTTTGAAAACTCTTTCTATTGAGAACAGAGGGAACTGTCCAGCAGAAACTGACACAAAAGTGACCTGCAGTGTTTATTTATGGTTTTGGCTCTTCAGTTATCATTCTCAGGGAATCCTTAAAGGTTCTATCTAATCAGAAATAGGTCTAAGTACAAATCTTTTTAGGAGGTGCAGGGTTCTTAACCTTCACTTTTTTTCCCCCTAGATAGAACCTGTCAGGCATTAAAAAAACAAACAACAACAACAAAAAAAAAAACAAATAGCTGATTATCTTGGTAGAAAAAAGGGTTCTTGAAGCGTTTGAATCATTTAAATTTCTTTGGTTGTTCCTCTGGGGGAACCCTTAAAGGTTTTATGTAGAATCCCAGAATTCCAGCATGTTTTAACCCTACATGATTGAAATAGTTTTGTGTGTGTTTCTGTATGTGTTATACTGCATTTAACATTGTCCTCTTTCTAGACACTGACTTGATCGTCTCATCTCTGGTGGTTGTAATAGGTCTGATAATGGCTTTGATATCACCACCAAACTGGGGCACCAGAGAAAAATTGGAAATTTTGCAAGTATGAACCAGCAGATGGAGTGTGTCAGATTATTAATAAAACCATCAGGGTGTGTATTTCAGTGTAGATCTGGGTCATCTACAATGTCAAATTTCAAAAGAAATTGACGGCCTGATTCCAGAACGAGCTGAAAGCCTCTTGTTCTCTTTGCCTCTTGTTTTTTCCTTTTTTTTTTTTTTTTTTTTTTTTTTAAAGCAGCATGCAGTACATTTTATGTTTCACTTCGGCGGGCATTTCTGTTTCAACTCCCCCTCTACCCTCACACTCTATTCATGCCAAAACCCATTTGTCCTGAAACTGGAAGAGTGCTAATGCTGATTACTTGACATTGTCTGCTCTGTTTTTTTCCCTTATGAACTCAATTACACATGTATTAAAACAAAGTGAAATGTAAGTGCCTTTGCTCACACTTCACATGGCTAAACAGTAGAAAACCATGTGTTTCAGCTACCAATAGATGATGCTACAAGCTAATTTAATAAAATGGAAACGTTCAATGTTTGTGGGTTAATTAGCATGAGGTAAATTATTTTATTGTGTAATTGAAACCAGGAACTCAGATTGCTAGTTAATATTGTGGAAGTTAAAGCAATTAATAAGTTATATATATTATTATTAAGTTATATATTATAGCAAGCTTGCTATTGTCGGCTTACAATCATATTTCTTACTAATGCTAGATGTATGTTAAACCAGTCTCATGTTTGCTAGTGAACTATCTAACATGAGGCTAAATAATATATTAGCTAATTATAATCAGAAGTAGGTTCACTAAGTACATGCTAGCTAATTTTAAGCTAAATATTGTATTTTGTCATTTAAACCTGGACCCAAGTAGTTAGCTAACATGAGTTAAACTATTGTGTAATTAGAACCAGGAGCATGGTTCGCTAGCCAACATGAGCTAGGCAATGTTTGGCTAAACCGTTGCAGAAGAAATAACATGTCACGCCTACACCGGGCTCCCCCTCTCTGACTGTCACACTGACACCAGGCTCCCCTTCTATGCTCCACTCTCTATCTCTGGACTTCTAATCAGTATCACCTGCACACAATCACACACTTATCAAGGACTCTTTATAAGACTCACTCTCATGTTCATTTCCTGTCAAGTCTCATATAGGACTAGTACAGACCGTGCTACTTGCTGAAGTACTGTTTCCATCATCTATCTCATTCCATGTGGATTTACTATCTTCATAATTTGCTTGTGGAACTTGTCTCTCCATTACTTCTCTTTCTGTGGATTATCTGGATATTATCATCCTGAATTTTGAGTTCATCAGACCAGATAAACTTTTTCCATTTTTATGCTGAGTCTACAACCTTGTATTTATTTTTTTTATACTTTTTTTGTTCTGGTACTTTTTTTGTTTGTAAATAATTCTGCACCATATATTGACCCTTTAATGTAGGGGGAAATGATAATGAAATGTTGGCCACAGAAACATCACAGCCTTCAAGATGGTTTATTAATGTGTTTTTTTGGTGTGTGTGTGGGGTGGGGGGCTGGTCTCTAAATACATTTACAGTGCTGTGAAAAAGTATTTGAGCACCTGATTTCTTTTGTTTTCTCAAATCATTTGAATATCGTGGAAAAAATTTTTTTTTCTGTAATTTAATTAAAAAAGTGGAACTTTTATATATTCTAGATTCATTACACATAAAGTTGTTACGCCACGGCGAACACACGGCTGCTGTTCTCAGCATACAGTGCCACCCACAAACATGGCGGACGAGGACTACACTTCCCAGCCATGCCCGCGCTCGAGTTCACCAGAGTATTGAGTACGAACACCTGTGCTGCACCAAAAGTTATAAAAGGCCTCGTTAACTTCAGCGTCTCGCGAAGTAAACGGTCAGCAGCCTCGTCTCTGTCGTATACCAAGCCGTAGTTTAGTATCCGCTAACCTGGTTTAGATATTAGCATTGTTTGTTGAATACTATTCTGCCTCATCCCAGTATTACCTGTTTGCCCGATCATCTGACCTTGATTTCCTGCCGTACTCCATCTTTCATCTGCCCCACGCACTCTGGACTGTTTGACCACGTTTGTCTCTGCCAAGGAATTGTTTATTCATTCTCTTTATTCAAGATGATTAGCAGGTCTGCACAGAATAATGAAGCACCATCCCAAAATACACCTCTGTAAATATATATATTTTTTTACGTGTATAAAATAAAGCAGCATTCGTTACATCAAAACTCGTCACATTTGCTCACTACTACATAACTAAAACCAACACACACATGCTATGGCTGAGATTGACATTATTATATACGTCACCACATGTTCATATACGGCCCTGAGTCCGCGTTCCGAGCTTCATTACCAAACGGAGTCAAAGACACGCCTACCAGAAAGTTCGAGTTAGTTGGATATTCTCTGTTCATGTTAACGTGATCTGCGAATATGTTTTAATTTGACCTTATATGGACTTCCCCCACTGTCACCTGTTAAAAAGAAATAAAATATGAAGTGCTATGGTCTCTTACACTAAATTGCTAAATTTCTCTGTATTTACTCTTATTAGATCGCTGTGGCTAGTTTCATCGTTTAGCTTTCTCCTCCTCCTTCTCCTGCTGCCGTGTCGTCTCCCTCCGCCTCTCCGTTTCTTGTTTCTTCTGCGGGTTCCTCAGTTTCCGCTGCTGCCTCTTCCTCTGCCTCCACTGCTGCTTCATTCTCTGCCTCTGCCTCTTCCTCTGCTGCTGCCGCCTCCTCCTCTGCATCCACTGCTGCTTCTTCCTCTGCTGCTGCCTCCTCCTCTTGTGCTGCGTCCTCTTCCTCTTGTGCCTCTTCCTCTTGTGCTGCCTCTTCTTCTTGTGCTGCTTCCTCTTCCTCTTGTGCCTCTTCCTCCTGTGCTGCCTCTTCCTCTTGTGCCTCTTCCTCCTGTGCTGCCACTTTCCTCTTGTGCTGCTGCCTCTTCCTCTTGTGCTGATGCCTTTTCCTCTCCAGCTGCTTTGTCCTCACTGTTGTACCCCTGCTCAGCTGGTGAATTGTAACAGATTACTTCACCTGCTATGGAGGCAGCGGACACCCCGGAGTGGCAACGCTACATCCTGGACCAAAACTGCGCGTTAGCGGAGTATCGGGATCAGATATCACAGTTATGCGCGGAGGTTTCACGTTTGAGTGCTTCCGCGTCTCCGACCGCGATGCCCTCTGCTCTAATGATGCACCCACCGCCGGCCCCCTCAACATATGTTCAGCCAACACCGGCTGCGCACATTCTGACCACGCCAGCTACACACATTCCGGCCGCTTGGCTGCGCACATCCCGGCCGCGTGGCTGCGCACATTCCGGCCGTGCTGGCTGCGCACAATCCGCCTCTGCCTACACCGGAGAGATACGCTGGGGAGCTGGAAGGATGCAAGGGCTTCCTGCTACAGTGCATGCTGTTTTTTGAGAGCCACCCGGACATGCCGGAGGTCTGTAAGCTGACCCAATTCATGGAGTTACTCTCCGGACAAGCCCTGGCATGGGCTACAGCGGAGTGGGAGCAAGGAGGCGGTGTCAGACCCTCGCTCAAGGACCTCCTCTCCCATTTCCAGCGCGCCTTTGACCATTCCCCCGATGGCTGGGAGACCGGCCACAAACTCATGCATATCAGTCAAGGCTCACGTACTGCGAGGGAATACGACTGGAATTCCGCACTATCGCTGCCCAGAGCGGATGGAATGAGCTGGCACTCAAGACTGCGTTCCGTCAGGGGCTAAATCCTGAGTTATTGCAAGAGTTAGCCTATCGTGTCGAACAGCTAACCTTCGATGATCTCGTTGACCTAGCAATACGGCTGGACCGTGTACGCCGTACTAACCGCCCAGCACTGTGTGGTTCATTGCCACCAGAGCCGGTCCCGCCAGCCGAACCCATGCAGCTCGAGTGTGCTCGGACCCGCGAGGAGGAAAGGGAGAGAAGACGCCGTGAGTCACGGTGCTTTTATTGCGGCAAGGGCACTCATGTCATTCGTCAGTGTCACCACAGGACGCCTCGAGCGACTGAGAGGAGCACAGACAGCCTGTGGCCACCACGACTGTGGAGGGTCCCCTGTCCCATATCCCGGTCAAGGTCCCTCCATAATATCGTGACCTCCACAAGGTGTTCACTAAGGAGAGAGCAAGTAGCTTACCACCTCACAGACCCTACGACTGTGCCATCGACCTCCTACCCGGGGCCAGTCCACCTCAGGGCCGTGTGTACCCGATCTCCCAAGCTGAACAGCGGGCCATGGAGGAATACATTCAGGAGGCTCTCCAGCAGGGGTACATTCGACCCTCCACGTCCCCCGCATCGGCCGGCTTCTTCTTTGTAGAGAAGAAAGGAGGGGGCCTTCGTCCATGTATTGATTATCGGGGCCTCAACCAAATGACAGTAAAGTACCGGTATCCCCTGCCTCTCATTTCCTCAGCCATGGAACAGCTAGGGTCCGCGACCATCTTTACGAAGCTGGACCTGCATAGTGTGTACAACTTGATCCGCATTAGGGAGGGGGACGAGTGGAAAACAGCCTTTAGTACCACCTCCGGACACTATGAGTACTTGGTCATGCCGTATGGGATCGCTAATGCCTCCTCAGTGTTCCAGAATCTAATCAATGACATCCTGAGGGACATGCTGGGGAGGTACGTCATTGCCTACATCGATGATATTTTGGTATATTCAACATCCCTAGAGGAGCACATCACGCATGTTCAGCAAGTATTGCGTCGTCTGTTGCGATACCAGCTTTACGTAAAGGCCGAGAAGTATGAGTTCCACCAACACATGATCTCATTCCTAGGGTATGTCATTAGCCACAGGGGAGTCGCCATGGACCAGCGCAAAACTCAAGCAGTCGTGGAATGGCCCACTCCCCGAACCGTCAGGGAGTTGCAGCATTTCCTTGGCTTCACAAACTTTTATCGGCGATTCATTCGGGACTTTAGTAAGGTGGCGCCACCCCTGACATCCCTCCTGAGAGGTAAACCCCGGTGACTCCTTTGAACCCCAATCGCCCAGGAGGCTCTAGAGAAGCTTAAGTGGGCCTTTACCACAGCCCCCATCCTCAGACACCCAGATCCCTCCAGACCATTCATCATGGAGGTTGATGCATCTGAGGCGGGAGTGGGGGCCATTCTGTCTCAAAGATTCGGAGACAAACCCAAGTTGCATCCCGTGGCATTCTTTTCACGGAAATTGTCGCCAGCTGAACGCAACTATAATGTGGGGAACCAAGAACTCCTGGCTGTTAAACTGGCCCTAGAAGAGTGGAGACACTGGCTGGAGGGAGCTGCACACCCGTTTATTATCTACAAGGACCACAAAAATTTAGAGTATCTGAGAACCCCCAAACGTCTCACGCCCCGCCAGGCTCGCTGGTCCCTGTTCTTTTCCAGGTTCCAGTTTACTCTGTCTTATAGGCCCAGAACAAAGAACACAAAGGCCGATGCAATGTCTTGCATCCACTCCCCGGAAGGTCGGGTGGACCAGGAAGGGTATATCTTTCCCCCTTCCTGTATCGTTGGTGCCATAGAGTGGACCCTAGATCGAGCCTTAGCACGCATACCCAGGTCACGAATCCCAACAGCCTGTCATCCTGGGAAACAGTTCGTACCGAAAAGGTACCACCTGGAACTCATCACCTGGGCCCACACGACACTAGCGACGGGTCATCCGGGAGCCCGTCGCACTTACAGTGAGGGGAAAAAAGTATTTGATCCCCTGCTGATTTTGTACGTTTGCCCACTGACAAAGAAATGATCATTCTATAATTTTAATGGTAGATTTATTTGAACAGTGAGAGACAGAATAACAACAAAAAAATCCAGAAAAACGCATGTCAAAAATGTTATAAATTGATTTGCATTTTAATGAGGGAAATAAGTATTTGACCCCTCTGCAAAACATGACTTAGTACTTGGTGGCAAAACCCTTGTTGGCAATCACAGAGGTCAGACGTTTCTTGTAGTTGGCCACCAAGTTTGCACACATCTCAGGAGGGATTTTGTCCCACTCCTCTTTGCAGATCTTCTCCAAGTCATTAAGGTTTCGAGGCTGACGTTTGGCAACTCGAACCTTCAGCTCCCTCCACAGATTTTCAGGTCTGGAGACTGGCTAGGCCACTCCAGGATCTTAATGTGCTTCTTCTTGAGCCACTCCTTTGTTGCGTTGACCGTGTGTTTTGGTTCATAGTCATGCTGGAATACCCATCCACGACCCATTTTCAATGCCCTGGATGAGGGAAGGAGGTTCTCACCCAAGATTTGACGGTACATGGCCCCGTCCATCATCCCTTTGATGCGGTGAAGTTGTCCTGTCCCCTTAGCAGAAAAACACCCCCAAAGCATAATGTTTCCACCTCCATGTTTGACGGTGGGGATGGTGTTCTTGGGGTCATAGGCAGCATTCCTCCTCCTCCAAACACGGCGAGTTGAGTTGACGCCAAAGAGCTCCATTTTGGTCTCATCTGACCACAACATTTTCACCCAGTTGTCCTCTGAATCATTCAGATGTTCATTGGCAAACTTCAGACGGGCATGTATATGTGCTTTCTTGAGCAGGGGGACCTTGCGGGCGCTGCAGGATTTCAGTCCTTCATGGCGTAGTGTGTTACCAATTGTTTTCTTGGTGACTATGGTCCCAGCTGCCTTGAGATCATTGACAAGATCCCCCCGTGTAGTTCTGGGCTGATTCCTCACTGTTCTCATGATCATTGCAACTCCACGAGGTGAGATCTTGCATGGAGCCCCAGGCCAAGGGAGATTGACAGTTCTTTTGTGTTTCTTCCATTTGCGAATAATCGCACCAACTGTTGTCACCTTCTCACCAAGCTGCTTGGCAATGGTCTTGTAGCCCATTCCAGACTTGTGTAGGTCTACAATCTTGTCCCTGACATCCTTGGAGAGCTCTTTGGTCTTGCCCATGGTGGAGAGTTTGGAATCTGATTGATTGATTGCTTCTGTGGACAAGCTGAGATTAGGAGCACTCCCTTTAAGAGTGTGCTCCTAATCTCAGCTCGTTACCTGTATAAAAGACACCTGGGAGCCAGAAATCTTTCTGATTGAGAGGGAGTCAAATACTTATTTCCCTCATTAAAATGCAAATCAATTTATAACATTTTTGACATGCGTTTTTCTGGATTTTCTTGTTGTTATTCTGTCTCTCACTGTTCAAATAAACCTACCATTAAAATTATAGACTGATCATTTCTTTGTCAGTGGGCAAACGTACAAAATCAGCAGGGGATCAAATACTTCTTTCGCTCACTGTACCAACTGCTGGCCGAAAAGTATTGGTGGCCCCATATGCCTAGGGAGTTACAGCGTATTGTATCGTCATGCTCCACGAGTGCTCAGTCCAAGGTGCTGCGTGCTCTACCTGCGCTCTACCTGGAGGTTGGTACCACTACCCACACCTGACCGCCCGTGGTCCCACCTGGCCCTAGATTTCATAATGGACTTGCCGGAGTCTCAGGGTAATACTGTGATACTGGTGATCATCAATCGGTTTTCGAAATCCCTGCACCTAATTCCACTACCGGCCACCCCATCTGCCTTTACCATGGCCGAACTCCTCTTCACAGCCAACTCGCCTGACCTGAACCTCACAGAAAATCTATGAGAGATACCAAACCCAACAATACAGACAAGCTGAAGGGTGCTATCAAAACAACCTGTGCTTCCATAACACCTCAGTAATGCCACAGGCTGATTGCCTCCATGCCATGCTGCATTGATACAGTAATTTGTGCAAAAGGAGCCCTGACCAAGTATTGAGTGCATAAATTAGCATACTTTTCAAAAGGTCTACATTTTTGTATTATAAATTCTTTATTCTAATATTTTGAGATAGTGGGTTTTTGATTTCCATGAGCTGTAAGCCATAATCAAGATTAAAACAAAAAAGGCTTGAAATATTTGACTTTATGCATAATGAATGTAGAATATATGAAAGTTCCACTTTTTGAATTAAATTATGGAAAGAATGAACTTTTCAATGATATTCAAATTTTTTTTTAGATGCACCTGTATATCTCATACTAAATAGTTTTAGATCTTCAAACAAAATACAACATAAAACAAAGGCAACCTGAATAAACACACTTTAGATTTAATTTAATTATTTTTTAATTGAAGAAAAGAAAGTTATCTAACACCAATCATCAATGTGAAAAACTAATTGCCCCCTTAAACTTAAAATCTGGTTGTGCCACCTTTTTTCATGTTTCTTTCAATTATTGCAAGTTGCCGAGCCCCCGAAGCAGCAAAGCATCCCCACACCATCACACTGCCAGCACCATGGTTGACTGTAGATATGATGTTCTTTTTGTGGAATTCTGTGTTTGGTTTATGCCAAATATAATGGGACCCCTGTCTTCCAAATAGTTCCACTTTTGACTCATCAATCCACAGAACATTCTCCCAAAAGACGAGCCTTAATGTTCTTCTGGGTTAGCAGTGTTTTTTGCCTCACCACTCTTCCATGGATGCCATTTCAATTACCTTCTTCCTCAACATTTCTGGAATTTCATTCTTATAGAGTTGGGGAATTAGTAACTGCTAATTACATTAGGGGCAAATACATTTTCTCACAGGCCCAGTTGGTATTGGATAACTTTTTTGCTTCAGTAAATAATTGTAGTTTAAGAACCTTTGTTTAAACTTAGATTTTATTTTAATTTCTGGAAAAAAGTTAGTATGAGGTATACACAAAAACAGACGAAATCAGGTCAAATACTTTTTCACAGCACTATATATTGGGTCAAAACTGATAAACAAAATGCTATTTGCAGTCCTGTTATAAGTCAGTAATATTTTCTCTTATTGGAAAAAACCTTTTTAGGCTGACGATGTCATTTTTTTATAGACCAAACTTGAATGGTTTGTGCATAAGTAGTAATTAAGACTAATATTAACACCCATACATTTCTTTATTTTTTAAGGCTGATTTGATATTGTTGTATTTTCATATATACTGGGTACTGTAGGGAAATGTGAGCCTTGTTTATTAATATAGAGCTCTGATGTCCTGGGACAGATGAACAATGTACACTGAGGTTTCCTCTATGTAGGTTACACCTGGTACAAGCACAAGCCCTTTTTATCCTGATCTAAAAAACAAAGTTACATTTATTTCAAAACCTTTACAACAGCAGCATTCACTGTGCTGATTGCCTTCCCACATTGCTCTGATATGAAAGCTCCAATTATTCCATCCAAAGGACAGATTAATGATGGGTTGTACTCCGGAGAAAAAAACATTAAACTTCAAATTCACGAAAATTTATTCTGTTGTCATTGCAGTGCCGCTTGTTCATAGTGTTTTGACATTGGGTTATGGTGACTAAAGCAGGTTTAAGGCCATTTATTCAAACTTTACCTGCTTTTATATTACTCATCACCAGTACATATTACATGCTACTGTGATATTACTGGTTGTGATCATGACTTCATGTTGAGATTCAACTCTAATACTGAGGACAATTAAACATACCTAAAAATCTTCCTGATCCTAGACAAATATCCCACAATTCATTGCATATCCCTGAATAACAGATAAGCTGATTTATTATCACGTCTTCAGGTTTTACTTTTTACTTGAACTAAATTATTCATTAAGATCTGATTCTGAACTTATGTAACTACTCTTGACATGACTTGTGAAGCTAGAAGCTGCTAGAACTAGACCTGGAGATTTTACACCTCCTATCATCAATGATTCTGTCCATAATGTTTATGATCTGTGTTCTTTTTTAAATGTGCATGTTTATTCACTCATATTTCTTAATTAGCTGATGGTAGGTACTGGGCTGGCATCAGTAGTGAAGGGACTATAGTGTGTGAAGGCTATTTAAACTCCAACCTCAGTAAATTTTCATCCACAGCTTTTTCATTTAAAAAGGTGTCATTCGTAAAACACCTGCTTCTTGACCAGCAGTGTAATGAAATAAATAATTTAAAGGTTAAATTGTGTAATCTGTACATTCTGTACATTTAAAAGCTTTGGTGCACCAAACAATAACTCAAAGCTTATAGATCTGAAGGCCAGTCTCCCTGCTGTGTTAGTGTGTACATGTTGTCTCTAACGAGAGTGCCCAATTGATCCGTTTTATTTAGCCTGCTGTGTGTTTGATCTGAAACAAACAGGCAGCCATTATTTTCAGCATTGTTGCTATGTCACTTTCTTGTACATACACATATACATATGTCACATTCTTGTACATATATTTTGTGTGGGAGTTTATGAAAAGTCTTACAACGTCCCTCAACCAGGAGATGGTGAAGTTTTGTGATGATGATAAAATATTAACTTTATTTGTTTAGGATGAATCTCAGCATTGGCACTACACCGAGATACATATGTCATCTTTTCCTTTACATCAGTGACTTAGTGACCTATAGTCATTTCTTAAATTATATAACATAGCATTACCAAAGAGGCTAATGCTATATAACATATAACATTAGCGTGGTTGATACCATATGCAGGTGAACACACAAAAACTATGGAGGAAACTACTGTGTAGTGGTGTACAAATACCTATGTAGGGTTATCCATAAGCTCCTCAAATAGGAGCTTGGCATGATAGGTTATATCACTAAAATAATAAATAACTTCATGCATCAGCATATGATGTTCTAACAAGCCATAGTAAAAAAAAAAAAAGAGACTTCACATCATTTCTTTCTTTCTGGTTTGTCTCTAAATCATTGCACTCTTGAAATCACACCATATTGTGCTTGTGCAAAGAAATTTACTGGCTAGCACTGCCCCCTTGCACCAACCTGTGCTTGTCAGGATGATGAAGAGAACAGGACAAATTATTGCCAACCTCTACCGCCCCAGCCTCTTGCTCTTCCACTACTGTACGTCTCCTCTCAGCCAAAAACCAAAAGTTAAATCATGAAATATCAGGCCTAACCAAGTAAGATCTTTATATAGTGGGACAAATAAGAGTCAGACCTCTAAATACTGTGATTAATCAAGATTCAGAGCTCTAAAGACCATGACTAACCAATATTCAGTGCTCTAAAGACTGGAATTAACTAAGAGCCAGAGCCCTAAATCTGAGACTAACCAAGAGTCAGAGTGTGCGAGACTGGGACAAATCAAAAATCAGAGTCTGAAAAACCAGGCCTAACCAAGAGACAGAACTTTTAATGAATGGAAATAACCAAGAGTCAGAGCCTTGCGTATCAGGATTAACCAAGAGTCAGAGCCCTAAATATGGGATTACCCAAGAGTCAGCCCTCTTAAATACTGGAATTAACCAAGATTTAGAACTCTAAATCTGAGACTAACCAACAGTCAGTGGTTTAAATACTGGGACTAAACAAAAATCAAAGTCTGAAAAAATAGGACTAACCAGGAGACAAAACCCTAAAAACTGGGACCAACTAAGAGTCAGAGCCTTGAATATCAGGACTAACCAAGACTCAGAGCTTTATAAATCAAGATTAACCAAAAGACAGTGTGTAGAGTCCTACACACTGGGGCTAACCAAAGGCTGACTTGTAAATAATCAGACTAACCCAGGCTGAGAGCCCTAAAATTGGGAGTACCCAAGCCTTAAAGCCCTAAAGTCTGGGAATAACCAAGAGTGAAAGCCCTAAAACTGGGACTACTTAATAGTTAGAGCCCTAACTACTGGGGCTAACCAAGATCCAGAGCCCTTAATATTCTGGTTCTTCATTTTGAATCACATTGCATACTTTAACAATGTGTTTAAAATATAAAAAATGATAAGAGGAAGAAATAGTCTATAGATGAATGTATATGAATACATCTCATAACCTTGTTACAATAATCATTAAATACATTTTATTTTGAATAAATGCGATTTTGTTTTTGAGCTGATATTTTTTAATCCTATAAAAGTGTTTGTTAAAGGTCAGAATGAGAAAACAGCTTTTGGAAAAATCAAAGAAGTTCAATATTAATAATAAACCTCAATGGAGAGAGAGAGAGAGAGAGAGAGAGAGAGAGAGAGAGAGAGAGAGAGAGACCAAGAAAAAATAAATTTTTATGAGTCATTTCCTGTTGCTTCTGACATTTCAGCTGCAGTCCTTGCTTTCCAATTTTGGGGTTTAAAGAGCAGTTAATTTGCAACAATTTATTTATTAATTTATGTTATTTCTGATCAAACCGAAAAATATAATGATGTGTATAGCCAATAAATTTATAGTACATTAACATTATAGGCATATAAGTATGCACCTGTTTAGGTAGTGTTAATTAATTAAATAAATAAAATGGTTTTAAATAACTAGTACACACATTAAAGTGTGCAAATAGTAGTAATGTTTGTGTATGCACTGCACTAAATTATATATATATATATATATATATATATATATATATATATATATATATATATATATATATATATATATATATATCACATTCCATCCACACAATGAATATAAAACTATATAGTGTTCATTATTATATTATATTATATGTATATGATTCTTAATTAAATTATAATTAATTAAATTATTAAAATGGTGTCATTCTGTTACTGATTTATTCATTCATACTGTTCACTTTTTCTGTTGCTCATTCACTCCCTCTCTTACTCATCCTCCTATCCATCCATTCACTCCCTGCTTCACCAATTGATGCAAAAATAACACAATCTTACATTCTTTTATTTAATTATTCACTCATCCATTCTTCTCATTCTCTTTGCCACCTTTTCAACCAAGTTTCTTTTATTCATTATTTCATTCATCCATTTACTTATTCCCACGTAACTCATTTATTTATCCATCTATTCATGCATTAATGTATGTATTTGCTTAACATTCATCTACAGATTTGTTTTCAGTGCACCTATTCAATTACCCATATAATACATTAATTCACTCATTCATTCATTTAGTCAACAAATCATCCATTCACTTTTTTTCATTCACACTTTTATAACTTAATCCTCTCACTGAGACTTTTCTTTCACAATATCTACTTCTTAATATATTCATTTGTCAATTAATTTGCTCTCACTCCATCATTTCTGAATTAATAACGCCACCATTCAGCCGCTCATTTTTCATTAACCATCTGCACTCTGATTCTTTATTCACACCCTCATTCACCCATTCATTTATTAACACATTAATTAATTAATTAATTAATTCACTCACTAATTCATCCATTTATTTACCCATTGATTAATTTTCTTTTTTTTCCCATCCATTCACTCATTACGTATTTATTTACTCACTCACTCACTGACTGACTCACTAATCCATTTATTCAATTATGTATTTATTCACTCATTTATTAATTAACCTATTCACTCATTCACTCACTCCCTCATCCATTCATTCAATTATGTATTTATTCACTCACTCACCCATTCATTTAGTTGTGTACTTATTCACTCACTCATTCATTTACTCAGCTATGCATTTATTCACTCTCAGTCATCCGTTTATTCATTCACTTACTCATCTATTCATTCAATTATGTATTTATTCACTCACTCACTCATACATTATTACATTTACTTATTTATTCACTTCATCATCCTATTTATTCTTTAAATTACTCATTCACTCAATCATATTTATTTCGATATTCATATACTCACTCACCCACCCACCCATTTTGTCATTTACTCATTTATTCACATACATATTTATTTAGATATTCAAATAGTTATGTATTCACTCGCTCATATTCATTTATTTATTCATTCCATTACTTATTTATTCACTCACTAACCCACTCACTCATCCATTTATTCAGTTGTGTACTTATTCATTTATTCATTATGCATCTATTAACTCTCACTCATTTATTGAATTATTCATCCACTCACTCATCCAGTTTATAGAATCACTTATTTGTTCACTTACTTGCTCATGCGTTTTTACATTGACTTATTTATTCACTTCATCATCCCATTTATTCTTTGCTCATTTATTCACTTACTGATTTAGTCTGTTACTTACTCACTCACCCACACATTTTGTCATTTAGTCTACTTATTTATTCACTTACATATTTATTCAGTTATTCAATTATGTATTTACTCACTCACTGGTCTACCCACCCCTTCAGTGGAATTTAGGTCACTTGGGCTGCTTTTTGGTTTTCACTCTTTTGATTATGAAAGCAAAAGATTCAATAGAATTTGCTTAAATCAAACAGATACATCTTTTATTTTAGAAACCAGTTCCTGTACCCCATCCCCCGCCCGAATTCCTGTTTCCCGCCCTTTCCTCTCTTCTGCTCCTAATTAAAGTGATTGATGAAGTTTGAACGGCGCTGCGGTGAGCGAGTGAAACAGGATGTCAACCATTCCCGCATATTGATGCTCAGCTAATGACTTTGTGGCATTCGAGTCCAAAATCAGAGCTTATATTCACACTTTACCATCAGGAAAGGAGAAAATAAAGGAAAGGCAGCAATCGTTAAGAATTGAGACGCAAGAGACCAAAATGACAAATATGGCATAATTATTAGGAAGACAAACACATACACACGCACACACACACACTGAAAATATTCCGTACAATTTAGATATGTGATGCAGCATGTATGTCCATTTCTGTCCATTTGTATCCATTTGACACGACATGTAAAAAAAACAAATAAAAAATAAAAAGGATATGCTGTTGCGCGTAGTTAATTATTTTACCGCATTCAACTGCGTCTCTCTCTCTCTCTCGGTCTCTCTCTCTCTCTGTGTCTCTCTTACACACACACACACACACACACACACCTGTATCCCTGAGCAGGCGCAGTTCATACTCGCCTTTCTTCTCTCTTCCGCTGAAGAAAGGAGGAAAAAATCGCTCCGCTTCAAAAAAAATATACATATTCCGAGAACGAAACGATCACTCTGAGAAGCTGAGATTTTTTTTGTTGTTTTCTTTTTGGAGGATATAACAGTTTTGAAATGATTGAGCGCGCACGATGCGGTTCACAAACGACAATCTGAACACCATCCAAACACGGACATAGCCAGAAAGACGCTTTTTTTTTCTGAATTTGTGCGTGCACTTTTGATTTATTCCCCATTTTTACCATCAGATTGTTGCTATTGTTTGTGGCTCGATTTAAACAAACACACAAACAAACATAAAAACGATCCAAACGTCACATCGATGGATTATTTCCACTGCAGCTCGGCAGAGGGGGTTAGATGCAGCACCGAGCGTTTCTTTAGACATGCTGAAAAAGCGCCGGAGTGCGGAGAAGGAGAAGAAGCAGAATGGAATTGTGAGGATGTGATAATTGCGCACTGATTCATCCTTCTAGCTCATTCTTTCTCTTTATTCTTATTTTTTATTTTTATGTCTTTATTTGTCCTCTCCGTGGCGATGCATTGGGATTTCAGAACCAAGGGAGAACGGACAGCTCCCTTCCTTCCGTGAGGAATACCAAAATATACACTAAAGGAGGATTTTTTTGAGGGGGGGATGCACAAGGTCACTTATTTGGTAAGATTAATCTCACATTGTAATCTGAGACATTAGATGATGATGATAATGATGATGCTTTTTTTTTTTAGTGTTTTGTAAATAAGATGATGGAAAAAATGTTTAACCAGAGTTGGATGGCATGTATCAAAACATGAATTGTCCTCCTGTTTCTGCAGACTGCTGATCTATGTGTCTGTCAGTTTGCGTCTGGAGGAACGCAGACATCCATGATCTGATAGTTTTTCCATGTCTCGGACTGCGGGGATGAATTGTCAGCATTGAAAAAATGCTGCTGTGGATTGTGTTGCTGAAGGCGGCTCTTTGTGCAGCTCTCGGGAACAGTACAAGCGACGTGTGCAAGGAGGAGATCTGCTCGTGCAGTGCAGTAGAGGGCGATTTGCACATCGATTGCGAAAAGCGCGGTTTCAGCAACCTGCAGCACTTGACTGGTCCGAGCTCGCAGTTTTATCACTTGCTGCTGCATGGGAATTCCCTATCCAGACTGTTTCCCAATGAGTTCGCCAACTTCTACAATGCAGTCAGCTTGCATTTGGAGAACAACGGCTTACATGACATCGTCCCCGGCGCCTTCCTCGGCCTGCAGCTGGTCAAGCGCCTGCATATAAACAACAACAAGATCCGGTCGTTTAAAAAGAACACTTTTCTTGGTTTGGATGATTTGGAGTATCTCCAAGCTGATTTTAACCTTTTAAGAGACATTGATCATGCTGTTTTCAGGGACTTGAGTAAACTAGAGGTCTTAATTCTTAATGATAACCTAATTAGTGCACTCCCCACAAACATTTTCCAGCATGTTCCCATAACACATCTTGACCTGCGTGGGAACCGGATAAAGACATTGCCTTATGAAGGGGTGTTGGAACAAATTCCTGGCATTGTAGAGGTTTTGTTGGAGGACAATCCATGGGACTGCAACTGTGACCTTCTTTCCTTAAAGCAGTGGCTCGAAAACATCCCACAGCGGGCACTTGTCGGCCGGGTTGTTTGTGAAGCACCTGCGCGTCTCCAGGGCAACGAACTGAACGAGACAGCCGAGTCTGAGCTCTGCCCTTCCAAAGATGGCGTCGATTCCAGTTTGGCCGCACCTCCAACTCAGGACGAGACTTCAGAACTGGATGCTCCTCCTTCTCCCACGTCCACAACCTCCAAAATGGCCGGAGTGACAGAGAAAAGCGCTCAGAACAACAAGGGCCGTCCCAAAGCAAGAGAAAACTGGCAGCTAAAAATGCCAACAGCAATAGCATCAGGAACGAGTGATGTTGCGTGTCCCCAAACGTGCCTATGCAAGCCAATCGGCACTAGTCAAGGACTTGGGGTTAACTGTGAAGGTAAAAAATTGGAGAGCGTGCTCAATCTGAGACCCAAACCTCTCGGTGCACATGAGCTAAATCTACGTGATAACAATATCCATGCCGTGAAAAGGAACCATTTTCGGGGTTACACAGATCTGAACCTGCTCGATTTAGGTGGGAATAACATAAAAACAATCGAGAATGGCACTTTTCAAAACTTGAGCGAGTTGCGGTGGCTTTACATGGACAAGAACTATCTGGATACTGTCATGGCGGATATGTTTGTGGGACTACAAAACCTGGAATATCTCAGTTTGGAATATAACGACATCCAGCTCATCATAGCAGGAGCCTTTAGTCCAATGCCTAACTTGCGGGTGCTGTTCCTAAACAACAATCTGTTAAAGTTGCTGCCCACGGACACCTTTCTGGGTGTCTCCTTGTCCAAAATAAGCCTGCATAACAACTATTTCACCCATCTTCCCTTAAGTGGTGTCCTCGATCAGCTCAGCTCGATCATCCAAATCGACATGCATGGAAACCCGTGGGATTGCACGTGCACTATTGTGCCACTGAAACAGTGGGCGGAAAAAATGGCACCTGACGTCATCGTGAGCGACCTAAAATGTGAGTCACCAGAGGAGTTCTGGAAGCAAGATTTCCGTCACATTCGCATAGACCTGATATGCCCGGAACTTTATGAGCAGGCTTTGCCGACTTTGCTTTCCAAAAATGGCACCATTGGTACGGATTCCGACTCAGGAACGCGTCCTGGATCGTACCCCGAGCCGAGCCGAGTCTCAATTTCAGTTCTGGTGCCCGGATTGCTGCTTGTGTTTGTTACTTCTGCTTTCACTGTTGTCGGGATGCTAGTTTTCGTCCTGCGCCACAGGAAACGGTCCAAACGGAGAGATGGGAACTCCTCGGCATCCGAGATCAACTCTTTGCAGACAGTTTGTGACTCATCTTATTGGCACGGCGCTGCTTATCATGCTGATCACAGGAGCTATGACTGCGGCTCTCACTCGCTCTCTGATAAATAAGGCACTTAGACATTCATCAAAGCACCTAAGTGTAAAAAAGCAGATGCATCCTGGTGGCACATTCTTACTCGCTCTGTTGGGAAATACCCTATTTTTTCTTTGCTTCAGTTCGCTGTAAATTTTCATGAGACACCATTATGGATGCTGTTGTAAAATATGTACCTCTTTCTTTTTCCTTTACCCTCCCTCTCTCTCTCTCTCTCCCCCTCTCTGTCTTTGTGTCGCAATCATTCGACTGCAAACCTGAGGAAGTGGAAATGGTGCACGATGGGATGAGGAGCGCATGAATGTAATGTAAATAGCGACTTGTAACATATCTGCATGATCCAATCCGCATGGTTTTGACTCCCGAGCGCCGGGAACCAGACCACGACACGCTGACTCCACTGTTCTTTGATGATAACTGTACAAAAATTATATATATATATATATATATATATATATATATATATATATATATATATATATATATATATATATATACACACACACACAAATGATTCATGAATATATATATAAAAAAAGTGCCATTTCTCTATTTTTTGTGAAACAAAAGATTAACGCAGTTAGGATTTGTATTTGTTGTTTTATTTCTGAAAAAAGGCAACACGACAGGGAGAAAAAAAGAAAAGAGATGTACTAATGCATGTAGGCTACTTTTATGTTTTTATCATTATATTTATATTTTCATCTCCTTATGAGTGTATTATGTGTTATAATGCAGTGTGTTGATTCTTTTTTGTTTTGTTCATTTTTACCCAATGTAGCTAAAATTTAATTAGTGACCGTTTGTGAAGCTCTTGAACAAACGATGAGCTGTGGAAGGATTTCTAACTGGATATTTTCTTTTTTATTTCGTTATGTGAAGTATGGATGTAGACTAGATTTTTATGAGGCCTATGACTCACTTTAAACTTTAATTCTTGTGAGCTTTCGTAAAGCCGTTTATTTATCATTCAAAGGGAAAATGGCTTCTTTTCTTTCCCTTTTTTTTGGGACATTGTTACTGTGAAAAAGCAAGCCTTGTAAATATCTCGTCTCCGATCGAAGGCCTCCTGCCTCTAGGTGTTGCTGTTGCATCTCAACCCAATAAAGCTGACAGAGTTGAACTTGTATATCTGTATCGAACTGCTCTGGCTAGAATTCACCCTTTTTTATATAACCTTTGACCTTAATGCCTATTGCACATTATTATTATTATTATTATTATTATTATTATTATTATTAAACACTGGTCTTATATTAGTATCTACAAACCCATCGTTATTCACAAACTTAAATATAATGATAAAAAGTCACAATACAAATGTTAAAAAGTTAGCTTAAATCTAGTAAAATAAAGGTAAAACTAGTATTATAGAAAATGTAAATCACTTTGTAAGCAGATGCTTCAATTAGCATACTGTATTATCATCCATCAACAAGGCCAACAGTATCCAACTCCTGATATTATTTTTATTTTGGGAAAAAAAGCATGTACCATGGTGCTTGAAAGTTTGTGAACCATTTAGAATTTTTTATATCTCTGCATAAATGTGATCTAAAACATCATCAGATTTTAATGAAAGTCCTAAAAGTAGATAAAGAGAATCCAATTAAACAAATAAGACAAATAATATTATAAATATTATGCTTGGTCATTTATTTATTGAGGAAAATGATCCAATATTACATATCTGTGACTGGCAAAAGTATGTGAGCCTTTGCTATCAGTATCTGGAGTGACCCCCTTTGTGCAGCAATAACTGCAACTAAACATTTCCTCTAAGTGTTGATCACTTATGCACATTTGCTTAGTGGAATTTTAGCCTATTCCTCAATACAGAACAGCTTCAACTTTGGAATATTGATGAGTTTCCTCACATGAACTGCTTACTTCAGGTTCTTCCACAACATTTCTACTGGATAAAGGTCAGGACTTTGACTAGGCCATTCCAAAACCTTAACTTTATTCTTCTTTAACCATTCTTTGGTAGAATGACTTGTGTACTTAGAGTCATTATCTTGCTACATGATCCAAGTTCTCTTGAGATACAGTTCACAGACAGATGTCCTGATATTTTCCTTTAGAATTTGCAAGTATAATTCAGAATTCATTGTTCCATCAATGATGGCAAGTCATCCTGGCCCAGATGCAGCAAAATATTAAATAAAACATTTTCCATAAAACATGTCCTCTTGTCCACATGCCATAAAACATTTTCGCAAAGCCTTGTCCACGTGATCTTTAGCAAACTGCAGACAGGCAGCAATGTCCTTTTTGGAGAGCAGTGGTTTTCTCTTTGCAACCCTGCCATGCACACCATTGATGTTCAGTGTTCTCCTGATGGTGGACTCATTTACATTAACATTAGCCAATGTGAGAGAGGCCTTTAGTTGCTTAGAAGTTACCCTGGGTTCATTTGTGACCTCACAGACTATTACACATCTTGCTCTTAGAGTGATCTTTGTTGGTCCACCACTCCTGGGGAGAGTAACAATGGTCTTGAATTTCCTCCCTTTGTACACAATCTGTCTGACTGTGGATTGGTGGAGTTCAAACTCTTTACAGATGGTTTTTCAATCTTTTCCAGCCTGATGAGCATCAACAAATCTTTCAGTTTTTGGTCCTCAGAAATCTCCTTTGTTCGTGCCATGATACACTTCCACAAACATGTGTTGTGAAGGTCAGACTCTGATAGATCACTGTTCTTTAAATAAAACAGGGTGCTCAATCACACCTGATTGTTATCCCAATCATTGAAAACATCTGATTCTAATTTCACCTTCAAATTAACTGCTAATCCTATAGGTTCAAGTATTTTGCCACAGATTTGTAATATTGTATCATTTTCCTTTATAAATAAATGACCAAGTATAATATTTTTGTCTCATTTGTTTAATTTGATTCTTGTTATCTACTTATAGGATTGTGTGAAAATCTGATGATGTTTTAGGTCATATTTATGCAAATATATAGAACGTTCTATATATAAACATCATCAATTGATATTAAAGCTATTGCAATTTTTTTTTGTTCAGTTTCCCTTTTTTATTTTACAAAATGCTATGAATGTAGTTTCATTCATACATATTTCATATTGAAATGATTATAATTTCTATTTTCAATTATTTTGTGTCTCACAAGATGCTAAAATTAGCTTACCTCAACCACTGGCTAATTTAAAATATTTTCTCAAAATTAAATCAGAATAAATGTGCTCATACTGTATTTTTCCATAATAAAGCTATCAAAATAATTGTATTATTATTATTATTATTGTACAATGTTATCCAGTATTTTTCCATTTTCTCTTTTTACATGATAAAATTTAATTACAAATTTAAATTCATTTGAATAGCTTTAATATCAAAAACTTAATTTGTCTTAATTTGTTTTTAATATGTTTTTATTTTTAAGAAAAGTAATACATACCTACAGTGTGAGAAATAACTATTGAATGCGTCAACATTTTTTTCAGTAAATATATTTCCAATGAGGGTGTTCACATGAAATTTTCACCAGACTTTGGTATTAACTCAAATCCACATCCACACATATAAAGAAATCCAAACATTAAAGTCCATAAATGAAGTTATGTGTAATAAAGAGGAATGACACAGGAAAAAGTATTGAACACGCTAATTGAACTGTATTTAATACTTAGTGGAGAAGCCTTTGTTTGTAATGACAGCTTCAAGATGCTTCCTGCATGAAGAAATTAATCGGCCGTAGTATTCAGGTGTGATTTTGGCCCATTCTTCTAGACATATTGTCTTTAAATCTTGTTCAATTGGATTCAAGTCAGGTGATTGACTGGATCATTCTAACACCTTGATTTTTTTTCTCTGAAACCAATTGAGAGTTTCCTTTGCTGTATGCTTTGGATCTTTTTCCTGCTGGAAGGTCCACCCACATCTCATCTTCATCATTCTGGTGTATGGCAGCAGATTCTTCTCAAGAATCTAAAGGGCCATTCATCATTCCTTCAATTATACGAAATCTGCCAGTACCATGTGATGAAAAACAGCCACAGACCATGATGCTTCCACCTCCAAACTTCACTGTTGGTATAGTATTTTTAGGGTGATGTACAGTGCCATTTCTTCTCCAAACATGGTGTGTAGTATGACAGCCAAAAAGTTCAATTTTGCTCTCATCTGACCAGACTACACTGTCCCAGTATTTCATAGGCTTGTCCAAATGAGTTGTAGCAAACTTTAAACAAGCTTCGACATGCCTTTTCTTTAGTAATGGAGTCTTGCAGGGTGAGCGTGCATAGAGGCCACAACAGTGGAGTGCATTGTCTACTGTTTTCTCTGTGAAGATGGCACCTGCTGCCTCCAAGTGTTTCTGGAGCTCTTTCCAAGTGGTTCTTGGCTATTGTGCTACTTTTTTGACTCCCTGGTCAGAAATCTTGTGAGGTGCTCCTGTGCGTAGCCGGTTGATTACAGAGTGATGATGCTTTCACTTGCGGATAATGGCCCCAATGGTGCTTACTGGAGGATTCAGAAGTTTTTTAATATGTCTGTGTCCAAGTCCATCAATATGCTTTGCAGCAATAAGGTTGCGAAGGTCTTGGGAGAGCTCTTTGCTTTTATCCATCATGAGAGGTTTCTTGTGTGACACCATGGTAACGAAAACCTCTTTAAAGTTTAAATCAATTTACTAATCCAGCTGATATTAATTTGCACAGATAGGAGGTATAATTTCTTTCTAAATACAGATTTCAGCTGGTTACCTTGCCTTACCTTGCCTTGGAGAACTGCTTTTTCTTGTATGTTCAATACTTTTTTCCTATGTCATTCCACTTTATTACACATAAGTTTAATTTTGAGAAGTCTTTATATTTGTGGATTTCTTGAGTTAATACTGATGTCTGGTGAGAATTTCATGTGAATAACCTCATTGGAAATATATTTAGTGAAAAAATGTTGATGTGTTCAATACTTATTTCCCCCACTGTATCCAATGTTTATTCATGATTATCATTATTATTATTAGTAGTAGTAGAAGCATTTTTTTTTCCTTTACCAAAACGGCTGATAGGTTAGGTTATTGTTAGCTTATTCAATCCTAAATCTGCATTTAAATATAGAAAACTTTAACAAGGCAATAGGTATCATCTCCTGTGTTTTATTCCTGTACTATATTTTGTGCAGCCGGGAAAATCCCCTGCTTTTGAAATGAAATGGAGATGTAATGTCCTAAATGGAAATGTATCTCTCTCTCTTTCTCTCTCTCTCTCTCTCTCTCTCTCTCTCTCTCACACACACACACACACACAGTGTAATAATGGTATAAGCTGGTTCATGTGTCTCTGTAACACATCCTCATCTCTTCTTTGCCGTATTTCTTCTTCGCATCCTCAGTAGTTGCATCTGTTTGCTTTGCTGCTGCGTTCCACCTGCTTCTGTTCCATTCAATAAAGTGAGGTTGAGGTTCAGTAACATATCTGACAGCAATATTTTATTATACATTTGTTTAAATTGCATAGACAATTTGATTAAAAAAAGTCAAAATAGCTAAGCATCCAGTTCAGGTCGGGGGTTTGGCCTAAAGTTTAAATGCAATGATCAGACGTGATTTGATTCCGGTATTAATTTTTTTATGTGAATGTGAATTTGTACAAATGTTGACAGTGAGTCAAACAATGTCTTTTGAGGCACATGCACTAGTGCTAACCTGACGGCTTTATGCTTCTCTTATAGACGAGTGCAAAAGTTTGCACATCTTTTGAATAAAATGAAGAAAACAAAGAACAAAGAAATTTGCTACAAGAAATGCCATGTTTTTTAGAGTCACATATACTCCATTACTATCTTGCATAACACAATTGGTCAAGTGTGTGTTAAGATATTAATAGTGAAACATTCAAAATGTGTACAAAAAAGTTTGTACCCCCTTTCTGCAGTACAGTTTCAGCAGAAACCTACAGGGATTAAATTTTGGCACTCGACTCTACATTTGCGTAATAGCCTTCATTATTTGCACACTTTATTATGATATGAATTTAATTTATGATTGATTAATTTTACTTTATTTGTCATCAGAATACACACAGTAACCCATGATGCAAGTTTTCAGATTTTACTTTTTTGCAAATTTATTAATAATTCAAAAATGAAATCTCTCATTTAGATAATTCAGAGTATAAGTATAGTATAAGTATTCAGACCCTTTATTCACGAATTTGTAGAAGCGCCTTTGGCAACATTTACAGCTTTGAGTCTTCCTGGGTAAACCTGTACATGTTTTCTTCCTGGCAGATCCTCTCAAGCTCAGATCAGATTTTAATGAGGAGTGTTAGAGAGTGTGAACTGCCATCTTCAGGTCTGGGCTCTAGCTGGGCAACTCAAGGACAGTCAGAGACATCAGTGTTGTCTTGTCTGTGTGCTTCAGGTTGTTTTCATGAAGAAAGTGAACATTTGCCCTAGTCTGAGGTTGTGTGCACACTGAAGTAGGTTTTCTATAAGGAGCTTTCTGTATGTGCTAGCATCCATCCTTCCCTTAATTCTGACCAGTCTCCCCATTCCTGCTGCTGATAATCAGCCCAATAGCATGATGCTGTCATCACCATAGGGATGGTAATATCCAGTTGATTAGCAGTACCTGGTTTTTGCCAGATACAGCGTTTAGAGTTCAGGACAAAAAGTTACATTTTTGTCTCATCAGACCAGAGAATATTTTGCTTCCTGCTCTTGTGTCCTTCAGGTGCCTGCCATGTGCCTTTTACTCAGGAGTGGCTTTTGTCTAGATGCTCTACAACAGGGGTGGGCAATCTTATCCGGAAAGGGCCGGTGTGGATGCAGGTTTTCATTCCAACCAAGCAGAAGCCACACCTGAATCTACTGAAAGCCAAGATCAACTGATTAAATAGTTGTGCCTCCTGCTTGGTTGGAATGAAAACCTGCACCCACACCGGCCCTTTCCGAATAAGATTGCCAAACCCTGCTCTACAACAAAGACCTAATTGATGGAATGTTTCTGAAATTGTTGTTCTCCCATCTCTTTGGAAGACATCTGAAGCTGTTAGTGGCCATTGAGTTCTGGATCACCCCCTGACCAAGGCCAATCTACCCTGGTGACTCAGTTTGGCTGGAAGGCGTGGCATTTCCAACCTTCTTCTGTTTCAGCATGATGGAAAACACTGTGCTCCTGAAAACATTCAAAGCTTTAGAAATGGTTTTATACACATGCCTAAAGGTCTACAGAGAGCTCCTTGGATGTTTTGGTTTTTGACTGACATACAGGTGTCTGCTTTTCTAAATCATGCACAACTCACTGAATTTGTTACATGTGGACTCCTATCAAGTTCTGGAGCCATCTCAAGATAATTAATGCAAGAAGGATTCTTGCATTAATTCTACATTCTACAGTGAGAAGGACCGTCTACAAATGGATAGCCTTCAAGGCAGTTGTTACTCTTCCAATGAGTAAGCGTCCCAGCACATTCAGTCCAAGGTCAGACTGTTTAATGCTCAAAGTTATAAAGAAAAAGCCAAGAGCTGCATTATGTGACCTACATGCTTCTATAATCACTTTAATGTTTATGTTCATGACAGCACAATCAGAAAAAGACTGAACAAGTATGTCTTTCATGGAAGGATAGCTAGGAAAAAGTCCCTTCTCTGAAAAAATAATATGGCACTGAAACAACAATGAACTTTATACCAGAATATTATTTAGATAAATCTGAGGCTGTCCTCAAAAAGGGCTGTCCATCTGTCCAGTAGCTTAAGCTGGGCTGAAATTGGGTCATGTAACAGGACAAGTATCCCAAGAACACCAGCAAATCGATATCAGAATGGCTAAAGAAGAAAAACTCAAGGTGTTGAAATAACCAAGTCCAGACCTCAATCCCATATAGATGTTGTGAAGGGATCTTAAGAGAGTTATGCATAAATGTATGCGCTCAAACATCAATGAACTGAAGCAATGTTGTAATGACGAGTGGGGCAAAATCATTTGAGAGACTGAAAAACTCCTACAGAAAACATTTATTGAAAACAAATTATTGTTGCTAAAGGTGGTTCTACATGCTACTGAATTATAGGGTGTACTTCTGAATGTTGATTTACATTTTGGGTAAAAAAAAGTCTATATATTGAAATCTGTTGTATTTTTTGTTGTCACAGAGGTTGATGGGGCCACACAGTTAATTAGGCCCTGATAAATAAAAACATACAACTGAAGCGACATGAATAACATTGATTATCTAGTTACAGTGGCATCAAGGGGTGGGATATATTAGGCAGCAAGTGAACAGTCAATTCTCGAAGTTAGTGTTGGAAGCAGAAAAAAATGGAAAAGCATAAGGATCTGAGTGACTTTTGAAAGGGCTGGGTGTCTGTACATCGCTTCCCTGGGGAAGAGATGGCACCAGGATGCACTATGGGAAGAAGGCAAGCTGGTGGAGGAAGTGTGATGATCTGGGCAATGTTCTGCTTGGAAACCTTGGGTCCTGGCATTCATGTGGATATTACATTGTCACATACCACCTACCGAAACATTAATGCAGACCAAGTACACCTTTACATGGCAATGGTATTCGTTAATGGCAGTGGCCTCTTTGCGCAAGATAATGCGCCTTGCCAAACTACAACAATTGTTCAGGAATGGTTTGAGAAACATGAAAAAGGGTTCCAGGTATTGACTTAGCCTCCAAATTTCCCAGATCTCAATCTGATCGAGCATCTGTGGAATGTACTGGAAAAACAAGTCCAATCCATGGAGACCCCACCTCTAACAGAACTTAAAGGATCGGCTGCAAGATGCTAACCAAGAAGAACATTAAGGCTTGTCTGAATCTTGCCAAAGCACATCTTGAAGATCCTCAAACATTTTGGGAGTATTTTCTGTAGATTGACAGTCGAAAGTGAAACTATTTGTAAGACATGGGTCCTGTTACATTACATTATATATAATTGCTATATCTGGTGTCACCAGATGAGGATGGGTTCCTTTTGGAGTCTGGTTCCTCTCAAGGTTTCTTCCTTGTGCTGTCTCTGGGAGTTTTTCCTTGCCACTGTCACCTCTGGCGTGCTCATGAGGGATAAGTTCATACATTTAAAATCTATATTCTGAATTGATATATTTCTGTAAAGCTGCTTTTGGAAAATGTCCATTGTTAAAAGCGCTATACAAATAAAATTGAACTGAATTGAATTGAAAGACATCTGGCGTAAGCCAAACACAAAATTCCACAAAAAGACCTACTGTGAAGCATGATGGTGGCAGTGTGATGGTGTGGGCAACTTGCAATAATCGACAGAAACATGAATTCTGTTCTCTACCAGAAAATCCTAAAGGAATATATCTGGTTTTCAGTCCATAAGTTTAAACTCAAGGGCAACTGGATTATGGAGCAAGACAATGATCCAAAGTATAGGAGTAAGTCCATCTCTGAATGGATAAAAAAAAGGCAAAATTAATGTTTTGTAGTGCCTAGTCAAAGTTCTGACTTGAACCAATTGAGATGCTGTGGCAGAATCTTAAAGAGGTAGATCATGCTCGAAAACCCTCCAGTGTGCCTGAACTAAAGCAGGTCTGCAAAGAAGAGTGGGCCAAAATTCCACCACAGTGCTGTGAAACACTGATCTCAAGTTATCGGAAGCATTTGGTTGCAGTTATTGCTGTTAAAGGTGGCACAACCAGATTTCATGTTAAAGGTGTGCTATTAGTTTTTAAGATGTTGAAGAACTGAACTTTTTTTTGCTTCAATACAAAACAAAAAAACTGTAAAAACTGCCTTTGTTTTATTTTGTATTTAGTTTGAAGTTTAAAACAGAAAACAGGATGGCAGCAACTTTTCCCCAGCACTATATATATATATATATATATATATATATATATATATATATATATATTCAATTTGTTTGTAATGATAGGAAGGATATTTAAAACAAAACACCACTTTATTATTTTTACATTCAACAATGACATATTTGTGATAACTATATGAATATAAGAAATTATCCATGTTTGTCCATTGAAATTGTCGGGGTTACGCATGTAACCCTGTTCCCTGAGAAGGGAACGAGACGTTGCATTTAGCATAACAGTATGGGAAAGCCTTGTGCGCGTGACCGGTATCTGAAGCTTGTGTAAAATCATGCCTCTACTTATAGGACTGCCATGATCAGGTGACGTGGCAATTAAGCGCGTCGCATGATATATATATGGCACCTGTGAACCACACCGCCAGCCTCTATTATCTGAAGCGAAGACGCAATTCACAGGCCTGCCCTGGTATGACAGTGCTATGCAACGTCTCATTCCCTTCTCAGGGAACAGGGTTACATGCGTAACCCTGACGTTCCCTTTCAAAGGGAACTTCGACGTTGCATTTAGCATAACAGTATGGGAACGGGAATACCCACTCCGTCATACCAAGGGTATGGCCTGTTCAAAAATACCCAAGCCCGAGGGTCACTGCAAGACACTCGGGCCCGGGGTGGAATGAATATCCAGGCTGTAATAACGAATGACTGTGTGTGGCATAGACCACCCTGCAGCCGCACACACATCCTGCAAGGATACCCCTTTGGACAAAGCCTTCGAGGAGGCGACCGCCCTAGTGGAATGAGCTCTTATGCCCAGAGGTGTGGCAAGACCACGTGTCATAAGCCCTAGAGATTGCTTCCACTATCCAAGTAGAGATGCGCTGCTCTGACACAGCATCACTTTTCCTGTCGCTGCCAAAGCAGACCAGTAGCTGCTCCGACTTACGCCACTGGCCGGAGCGGTGTACGTAAGTACAGAGAGCCCTTACTGGACACAGCAGGTGCATCCTCTCTTGTTCCGGTGTGAGGAACAGAGGAGGGCAGAAAGCCTGCAATACCACAGGGTGGGCAGCCGATGTAGGCACTTTAGGAATATAATCTGGCCTAGGATACAGGAAGGCCTTGGCTAATCCAGGGGTAAAGTCAAGGCAGGAAAGGGCAACAGAGAGAGCTTGTAGACCTCCCACTCGCTTGAGAGATGTCAGGGCCAGTAAAAGAGCTAACTTTAGAGTCAGAAGCTTCTCAGAGGCTGACTCTAAGGGCTCAAATGGGGCCCCTGACAGATCTTCCAAGACCACAGCAAGGTCCCAGGAAGGAATGCATGGCCTGCAGATGGGCCTCAGCCGTCTGACACCACGCATGAACCTTGAAGTTAGAGGATGTTGCCCCACAGAGGCTCCATCGACAGGGGCATGGCTGGCTGAAACGGCGGCCACGTAAACCCTGATTGTAGAAGGAGCCACCCTGCTGAGAAACGTTCTTGTAAGAACTCCAGGACTGTAGCTATTGCTCAGTTCACTGGGTCTAGCTGACATTCCTCACACCACAAGACAAAAGCCGCCACTTGAGCGCATACAATTTCCTTGTGGATGGTGCTCTAGCGTTTAACATGGTCTCTACCACCTCAGTTGTGCGACCAGAATCTATGAGCTGGTGCCCCTCAGGGGCCAGCCCACAGTTTCCATAGTTCTGGCCGAGGGTGATAAATCAGCCCTCCAACTTTTTTTTTAGACAGTAGATCCACCCTAAGGGCTCAAAGGGGCACCCGACAGACCTTCCAGGACCAAAGAAGGTCCCAGGAAGGTGTGCGCGGCCTGCAGATGGGCCTCAGCCGTCTGACACCACGCATGAACCTCGAAGTTAGAGGATGTTGCCCAACAGAGGCTCCATCAACAGGGGCATGGATGGCCGAAACGGCGGCCAAGTAACCCTGATTGTAGAAGGAGCCCACCCTGCTGAGAAATGTTCTTGTAGGAGCCCCAGGACTATAGTTATTGCGCAGTTTACTGGGTCTACAGTGGATCCCTGCGGACGGGAATCTCCCAAGGAGTGCCATCTCGCAGGGATATTATTCCTCAGAATCATGTTCGAGCTGGCCAAAAGATGCTACTAGCAGACTGTCTTGGCGAACTCTCGCTAGAGCTTGTGGGAGCAGAGTGATGGGGGAGCAGCATACAGATGTGACCTCGGCCACATGTGTGGACTCCACCCCAAAGTCTCCCAAGATCCAGCTTTATCTTGCTCAGTGTTGATAGGATTGACACTATGCATGTTGGGGATAGAAACGCCCTCATCGTAGTAGAATCCTATAACCCCTAGAAAAGTTGTCCACTGCACCGGGAAAAGCATACTTTTCTGAGATTCAACCTGAGCCCCAAGCTCTTCATGTGGGCGAGAACAACATCTCGATGTTGAACCCCAGCTCCCTGGATCGTGCTAGAATTAACCAGTTGTCCAGGTAGCTTGGTACATAGATGCCCTGGAGTCCCAATGGAGCCAGAGTGACATTCATGCACTTTGTGAAGGTGCGAGGGGATAAAGCTAGCGATATTCCTATGTGGAAATATGCACCTTTTAGATCTATCGCCACAAACCAGTTCTCGAACTGAATCTGTGGAACAATAAGTTTGGTTGTCAGCATCTTGAACCTGTTTGTCTGAAGAGTACAGTTCAGATGACGCAGATCTAAAATTGACCGCTTTGTCCAAGAGGGATCTTACTTCCTGCGCTAACGTCGGACTCTGGTCTGTGCTGACTACTGTGGTGAACTGCTACCTGTGAACTGGGGGGGTCGAGCTCTAAACTGGACCCAGTAACCCTTTTCTATGGTAGACAGAACCCATGGAGACACATTTGGCCGAGAAAAGCCAAAAAAAAAGAAAAAAAAAAAACTCGCTTCGGCTTCCGAGAAGAGAGCGAGTCATGAGCGGAGCTGCCTAATGTAGGCATTACAATGCGCAGTCAGACCTGCCATCATATGCTCCAACCCTAGACACTTCACACAGAAAGTGTGCACTACTCCCCATGATGAAACGGGAGCAAGGCATAACACACTTCTTGAATTCTCTCACTCATATTTTTCTCTCTCGATCATTCCTTTTCTTTCTTCTCTTTTTTTAAAGTATAGAAAAGTCTAGAGATTTTGAGAAAAGATAGAGAGGAAATGAAGCGTCTTTTTGTTTCTTTACACCAACAACCGACATGCAATCTCGCTGAAGATAATAAGGCTGACAATGTTGTCAACTTGTCATTATTGTCATAATAAGTCAACAATATTGTAAACATCGCATTGTGATTTTAGTTAACCATCCAAGAACACAGATCTAGGATCTCCTATATGGCTGTTTAGAAAGCTTTACCTATCCATAGAAGCCTTAAGGTACCATATTCTGTAAAACTGTCAAGTACAGTGCCAATTTTAACATCTCCTAGAACTGTTAGCTATCCAAAAAAACATGATAAGCCAAGCTAGTTCTAATACATGTCAGCTCTAACATCTCCAAAAAAAACCCTTCATAAACAATTTCTTCCAAGGTTGTAATTGTGCCATTGTGGTTTTAAGAAACCTTAACAGATGTTTAGAAAACTAGAACCATCTAAAGAACCATTTTTCTACCTGCTGTTAGTGAGATCAGACTTATAGACTCAACTCAAGGGTTCACACGAGTTCTGTTATGGGTCCATCCCAAATTGTCCCCTCCCCTCGGTACTGAGATGAATAAAAGGCATTGTGGATTGTTTTAAATAAACATCGCTGTAAACCCCTGAGACACAAGCAGGGCAATGGGATTGAACATTTATAAGTAGTGCACACTACAGGAGGCTCATTTTCCTCCAGCTGAGCTTTTATAATTAGCCTTGTCTCAACTAGGCCAAGGTTGGACAGAAATAATGGCAAATAATAAAGTCCCTCAGTGAAGTGGGTGAAGAATATTTCCCCCTAACGACCATTTTTCGCTAAAACACTGATTTTATGATTCAGATTTAAAGTTATGATGCTGTATCAATGTATTATTGTTGATTACAATTGTCATGTCATGAATCTACACATATTAGCTCATAATATTGAAGTAGGAGGAAAAATCAATAGAGTTTGCAACATTATTCACAAATAAAGAAGTTATGATTGCATAAGTGTTCACCACCCTTTACTGTGAAACCTGAAAATGAGTACTGGTGCAACTGATTTCCATCACATAAATCACATAAATAGTTTACATTTATATTTACATTTACAGCATTTGGCAGACGCCCTTATCCAGACTGACTTTCAGAAGTGCTTTGTAGTCTCTATCAATAAATGGTTCACTAGGTCACAGACTAAGAATACCATCTTAAAACTCTGTTGGGAGGTAATATAGTAAGAAAATACAGAATTTTTTAAAAATGAAAGTGCTAATTTAAATACTTTATGAAGAGGTAGGTCTTTAGACATTGTTTGAAGACCGCCAGTGACTCAGCTGTTAGGACATCTAGGGGAAGTTCATTCCACCACCTAGGTGCCAGAACAAAGTCTTGATGCATGCTTTCCTTGTACTCTGAGAGATGGTGGCATCAGTCTAGCAGTGCTAGAGGTTCGGAGGGAGTGTGGTGCAGTGTGGAGTGTTGTAAGTGATTTGAGGTAAGTGGGTGCTGGTCCATTTTTGGCTTTGTAGGCAAGTATTAGAGTTTTAAATCTGATGCGGGCAGCTACAGGAAACCAGTGGAGGGTGTGTATCAATGGGGTGGTGTGGGAGAATTTAGGAAGGTTGAAAACAAGTTGAGCAGCTGCATTCTGGATCAGTTGCAGAGGTCGAATGGCACTCAGAAGAAGACCTGCCAGGAGTGAGTTTCAGTAGTCCAGTCTCAAAATGACAAGAGATTGAACCAACAGTGGACTGTATGGATAGAAATGGACAAATCCTTCTGATGTTGTCAAGGAGAAATCAACATTAGCATGTCAGATTAGCAATGTGAGAGGAAAAGGACAATTGATTGTTCATGGTTACCCCAAGGTTGTGTGCAGTAACCAAAGGTGGGATCAGAGACTTGTCCAGGGAGATAACAAGATCCTGACATGTAGATGAATCACTTGTGATGAACAGTAGTTCAGTTTTGCTGGGATTAAATTTCAGCTGATGAGCTACCATCCATGATGAGATGTCTGCCAGACATGCTGAGATCTGAGCAGAAACAAGAGGATCTGAGAGGGGGAAGGAAAGGATGAGTTGAGTGTCATCCACATTGCAGTGGTATGAGAACCCATGTGAGGATATGACCTCACCAAAAGATTGAGTATAGAGTGAGAACAGAAGAGGACCAAGTACTGAGCCTTGTGGGACACCATTAAAGAGCCTGCAAGGAGCAGATGTGGATCCCCTCCACATCACCTGGTATGATGGACCTTCCAGGTAGGAAGCAAACCACTGCCATGCTGCACCATGAATTCCGAGACTTATGAGGGTGGACAAGAGAGTCTTGTGGTTGACTGTGTCAAATGCTGCTGAAAGGTCAAGGCGGATGAGGACTGATGACAGTTTGGCTGATCTAGCAGCATGTAGCTTCTCGGTGACAGCTGAAAGGGCAGTTTCTGTAGAATGTGCCACTTTGAAGCCAGACTGGTTAGGATCTTGGAGGTTGTTCTGTGAGAGGTAGAGAGACAGTTGACTGTAGACAGTTCAAGGATTTTAGAAAGAAAAGAGAGAAGTGAAACCAGTCGGTAGTTGCCGATGTCAGAGGGATCCAGAGAGGGTTTCTTCAGGAGTGGGGAGTGGACATGTGAATTCTTATTCTTATACACACTGGATATAAACCAACCATTTGAGTCTTACTCATATGGTGAGTATATACGTGTTCAGTGATCTTCAGTAGGCTTCCCAGTCACCAGATCTGAATCCAGTGGAATAACTTTGGGATGTGGTAGAACTGGAGATTCACAATATGAAAGTGCACCTGAAAATTCAGCAAGAACTGTGTGAGGCAATCATGTCAACATGGACCAGAATCTCAAAGGAATATTTACAACACCTTGTAGAATCCATGTCATGAAGAATTGAGGCTGTTTTGAGAGCAAATTGTGAACAAACTTTTGCACATCACTGAATCTGATCTTAAAAATAGAACAGATTTATTTCTTGTTAAAGCTATACATATTTGATGATTATATTTTTAAATTATTATTTCTGTGCTCCTTAATGCCTCTATTTATGTTTTTTTTTTTTAATCAGGTGATCTGTTCCAAGTATCAAAACAATCAGACAGATTCAAGAGTTTATGATAGGTCTGTGTTTACTGCATTCATTAGTTTTTTTGTTTTGTTTTGTTTTTAATTGAGTTAATAAAATAAATAAATAAAGCAAATTAGATGTTCAAAACAATATTACAACATGTTGCAAAAAGCTCAAGTATATTTCTCATTTGCTTGTTTGTCATAATTTCAATGAAACAGGTTGAAACTTCTAAAAAAACAGAAAATATACATACTGTTATTCTGAAAAAAAAAGTTAGTATGTGTTAAGAAAATAAAAAAAAATAAAATAAAAAAAAAAGCTGGTTCATGTTAAAAAATGTAATTATATAATTATTGGATTATTTTTGGACTGATGTACTGAATTTAACTTGCCACTAACTATGATACATTTAAATTAAATTCCAGCCACTCTCCAGCCTTCTTCAGAAATATCACATAGTAAAATACATATATTCCATGCACCATGTCACCAGTTCTGCTCGTTTGGAGGGAGTAAAACCTGAGGGCAGAAAGCAGAAATGTCGAGTGAGTTTTGCTTGATGACTGTCCACTCCTCCAGAAAACTGCAATAGCTGAAATGGAGGCTATTTTAAGGCTGAAATAGTAACACTGGAGAAAAACAAACACACAAAAATTTGTGTATTGTGTTGGAAAAACTCATGCTGTCTGTGAAATAAGGACACAGCTGGTCCTGGACGCATTTCTCAGATTGTCTCACAGTCAGGAAGGCTATTTTTGGCTTCTACAATTTCTATCTGCTCAAACGAAGGCCGATTTATTTATTTCGTTTGCCCATGCGTGACATCGAGTCTGCTAGGGAAAGGAGACATTGTTACATTGCTGTCTTTCCATTGTCTACATTTCACTTCTTATCCACCAATCTCGCTTTCTTTTCCCCCCATTTTTTCTTTCCCCTTGGCTTCACTGCCACTTCCTTTTTTATCCAATGAGCCGTGACCACACCACCTGAAATTCTCACTTTTTATTTATCATCTCTTTTATTTCACACACCGGCATTATCATGACAGAACATAAAAAGAAAAGACAGAGAGTTGGATGCAAACCGAATTCCAGGAGTTTATCAGATATTTCAAGGCCATAAATCAGAAGTGAACATTTTGGGGTAATAAAAGAAAAAGAAAAATACATAAATCTTCCTGAGTTCCTTTTTTTACTAACCCAAGAGACAAAGAAAAAAGCACTCTGTGGCCAAGATTGATCATTTAGCTCAGTGTTAAGCTAATATTTTATACTTTTTATATTTATATTTATATCACATTCAGTAAAGGGGTACTAGTTTCATTTTAATTAACATAAACTAGGTGAATTCATGAAGTTCTGCAATGCTAAACCTCTTCTTTTTATACATTATGTTTTGTCTTAAGGGTGTTCAACATTTTGCACTCAACTGTACCTACAAAAATGTCCTATATAGTGATACAAATCATATACAGACTTGGGGGCAGGCCTACTACTAATGAGCTCAGATTGATGTCACAAATTAAGATCCAAAGCTTTGAGATTAGATGATGACGACATGGTAGCTCGATGCTGATCTAGCCAGCAAACATTTTTTTCATCAGCTTTTGCGGCAATCAGACGGTGGTTGTAATGGTGATGATAAAATATATTCTGTCAATTAAATAAATCAGTGAGCAGGGACACCAAGACTCTGATACTGAAACCCCACTAGTTCAAGAGAACATGGGGGTGTTTCCTAATTTGCATATTTATGAATATTCACAAATGTTCCTGGCATTTTTAATGAGCGTTCCTGAACACCCTTTTTTTCAACATTGCCAGGAAAACTCATGTTCCACATCATGCTGTTCTCTTGGTTCTTCCTTCACTTTTCTTCTCCTCTCCGGGTTCTTTTCATCTCCTGTCTCTGTTCTTCTCCCACGTGTTCAATTAGCTGCTCTATCTGAGCTACATCTCCAGCTCTGGTCTATCATCCCACACACTGCTGCTGTCTGCGTATACATACACACACATACACACACACAGACCAAGACCCTGCTGATGTGCGGGTGGAAACATGAACTCACTCACTCACAGTTACAGCTCACATCACATCAACCCTGAACATAAGTGTCTGTGTGTGTGTGTGTGTGTGTGTGTGTGTATGTGTGTGTGTGTGTGTGTGTGTGTGTGTGTGTGTCAAGGTGAGTTAGAAACGCAGCAGCAGTGTGTGGGCTGAGACAGCGAACCCGAGTGCTATAGCTGAGATGTGTCACATTTTGTCCCTCACAAGTTCTTACTGAGACTCCCTCCTTACTGAAGGACATTTCGACAGCAGATTTTGTGTTGTGTGTGTGTGTGTCTGTGTTTGGATTTGCTTTGAACGTACAAGGCTGAGGTCCCTGCATTCACACCATGGATGTTATTGATGCTGGTTGTCATAGTAACGCTCCTGCATGGTTTTTCTATCAGCAGCATTCTATTAGAAACAGGAACATGTAGATGTAAGGCACATTCCTCCTCCCCCTCCTCCTCATACTCCTCTGTCTCTAGTAACTGTCATATACATAACAAACATTTACAGAGCTTGAGTGTGAACACACACTCTTATCTCAATTATTTCACACTCTTATCTTATACATCAGCTGTGGAAGTTGCTCAGATTTCCCTGCTGTCCAACATCTTTAGGCCTAACTGTTGTACACTCTATATGCTCCCTGCATAGCATTCAAAATACTGGTGTTGTAGACACTGTGTTTGGGATTTAGCTGCATGTAAAAATAATTTATTCATTTATTGTATTTGAATAAACAATTAATACATGGTTAAAAATCATGTAGAAATAAATATAGCATAAATTATACCTTTAATTTGGATCCTTTTTACAGTACATCATAACGTGTGTGTCACGTTGAGAGACGTAAGGGAGGAGAATACGGAAGCAGGTGCAGGTAAAAACATTTATTTTAAGAGGCACGCAGATAAATCCAAATCGTGAAACAGAGGCGTAGTCGAAAACAGGCAATGGGTCGGGCGATCGGCAAACAGGCATATACAGGGCTAAGCAGGAATCCAAAACAAGGTCACAATACATGAGGTCAAAACACAAAACAAGAAACATGAACCTGTGATTGGGAACTGGGAGCAGAAAACACCAGCGTGGTCTACGTGAACTAATCTATCATTTAAACTAACTAAATCTATCAAGATACATAACATTAACTATCTAACTATATTAACTATAATACTCCGCAAGGTGTAATGGGAAGCGAGAGGTATTTATCACGAACCTAATCAGTGTTAAGAGCTGACAGCTGAAAACAATGAAGACACCCTTGAACAACAACCAATGACAAAACAGGGAGGAGACAGAACAGAAACAAAACAAACACACGTGTCCACAGTAAACAATGTCACAGTTATCAACATACGAAGAGCATGCGCTCGTGCACGCGCGCACCCGGCTCGTGCACACGCACGCCCTCCATCACTCAAAGCGCCCAGCAGGCTGCAGCTCTGTCTAAAGGGGAGATCGTGACAGTGTGAAGAAACATGTGTAAATGCATTCACATAAACCATCTAAAATTTATGTTGTTTTTTTTTTTTTAAATTAAATATGTATTTTTTTTTTTTTTACATCTCTGATAGAAGGCTAAATTTTTCAAAAAGAAAAAAAAAATATCATGTGATTAAATTATCATGTAGAAAGCATCTTTTTTTTTCTGTAATGGAACATGGTTGAGTGAGTGTACTGATGTTTAATCAGAAAATTACTGCTCTTAATGAAACATTTTCACTAATAAAACATTTTCTCTGTCTGGCTCAAATGTATTAATTATTCTATCAAATTCATAAAATAAGCACTTAGGCACGATGGCACAGAGATCTCTTTTCTCTCTCAATCACTGTGTGTTTCTCTGCTGACTAAAGTATGGTTCTGTGTCAGCGTGAGTCAATGTGAGAATCATTCATTTTGTTCATCATCTTCTTTAGATACTCCCTCTACAAACATGGTGTGTGTCTTTATAACAGTCCTTATAACAATTGCTATAACTGTACTTATAACATTTATAGTCTATACAAAGTTCCTTATAATAGACTTTATAACAGTCTGTCGGAAATTATGTAGAAATTTAGAGTAATAAAATATAAAGAATTGAAACCTCATCTGACATGTGAAAGCAGCTGAATTCAGAGATAAGGTGAACGGGTTTGTGCAGCATGTGTGTGTGTGGCAACATTTGTCTGTGTATCAGAGGGCAAAGAGCCATGAGACCCCATGCACAGTCAAGAGAGCATGTATGCATAAGCAGCCAAAAGTACACACACACACACACACACACAGAAAGAAATGGGTTTAAAACAGGATTCGTGTATTGGCAAAATAATAAGTACGAAAGAGAAAACAAGGAACTGTTGCTGGCAGTGATGGAAGATTCAGAGGTGAACCAGTGCCCCCTGATGGTCAAAGGAGGAGGAGTGCACTATGTGCCATGGTCATTCATGGACATGACAGGACTGGCAAGTCAACTCCCAGATATATGTCAAGGAGGACAAAAATGGATAACCAAGTTTGAAGAAAAAACAACAGGCCACCTACTGGCAGTAGGAGACATTAAGGCCATATTGGCACAGGTGGCAGGGAAGAGCAAAGCCGCTGAGATACTGGCAGAGGCAGGAGTGAGGAATGTGATGGACACAGAGAGAGGAGACGACCTAGCCTTTGGGGCATACAGAAACCAGTTGTGGCATGCAATACGAGAAATATACCCCACCTAGATGGGACCCAGGAAAGCTGGAAGCTATGACACTGGGAGAAGAAGAGAATGTGGTAAAGTTCACTCAAGACTTCCAGAACAGATGGCGAAAGGAGACAGGAACAGGGTGGAACCTGAATGAAACAAATCAAAGCTTATTCAAGATGATGCTAAAAAGGTGCATGCCTGCAGCTGTACAAGAAGCACTGGACCAGGTGGTCGGACTTAACACCTTGCCCTGGGAAATGTTCCAGGCCCATCGTGCACACCATGTAGAACAACACAGGAAGAAGAAGAGAGAAGCCAAAGATGCTACTGAAGCACTGGTGACCCAATTGTATAGATCACAGAGAACATACCAAGGCTAAGAAAGAAAAAAAAAGGCTGGACAAATGCAGGCCTCCATGCAAGCCCCGATAATGGAAGCAGCAGTAATGGTACTCACTGTACCCAACCAGCCTCAAGCAGCACAGACCTATGCACCACCTCCACAGGCTACAGCACAATATCCAGTTCAGCCACAGACGTACATGCAACAGTGCGGTCCAGCACCAATACCAATGCCTCCGATACATGTCCACCTCGGCAATCAGCAAGGACCACCCCAAGGCCGGCCTATGAGAGGACAAGGACAAAGGCAGTGCCCAGGAAGATGGCAGAAGTGGCCCCAGGCCTCACAGCAAGGGCAGAGGCAAGCAGCAGGCCCCCAGACAGAAGTTAATGCCCCCAGGTCACAGCCACTGGAATGCTGGGGATGTGGAGAGAAAGGGCACACCAAAAGGAATTGCCAAGTTTGCCCATGGGAGAAACTGCCAGGGCAGCCAGGGTATAGAGACCAGCAAGGAGGACCTCCATGCCCGAACCAATGGCAAGAACCAGCCAACTGGAGTTGAAGATGCCCAGAGAAGCCATAGGGGGAGCACATGCAGAACGTCACCACACTGCATCCAAGACAGGAACCAACAGTCATGGTGTCTATCAATGGCATGAAACCAGCCCCATTTATGATAGACACAGGTGCCACATTCTCATGTTCTGGCCAGGAAGGCTCCGGACTCTCCCTCTCTGGCAACTCAATAAAAACCACTGGCTTCTTGGGAACAACACAAGTATTAAGATTCATGGAGCCCCAGACATTAACAGTTAAAGACACCACAACAGTGGCACCACTTCTATATTCACCAAAGTCCCCAGTGAACCTACTCGGCAGAGATCTACTGTGCAAACTAGCAACAAAAATACATTGCAGTCCTACAGGACTGTGTGTGTACCATTCCAGATGAAACCTAAGTAGGACAGCACCTACTAATAGAAGCAAACAGACAAACGAGACATGATACAATGTACTGGCATCAGTATGCTGATCCAGACTCATCTGAACTGAGACAGACCTATCTAAAATGGAAGATGTGGATACAAGCAGTGTGACCAGACTGCAGAGAAACAAGAAGTCCCCTACACTGTACAATCTACTTTGATCAAGACAGTAAAAATGAAGAGTATGGGCAGATGTGAAATGAGATTATGGAACAAAAACAATTTGAGGTAATAACAACAGACTTTGCAATAGGACCACAAGGAGTGGCTGCCATGGTACTCTTGAAAGGTGACCTAAAAGATTGGCACCATGTGCCAGAAGCAGCCCCTCACATCTCTCATGGTAGCAGAAGGGTTTGAGTCTAAAGACTTAGGGCCTATGGTTAAGGAGGCAGCACAGGTGAGGGAGTGGAAGCCTACTAACAATCCATATTTACACACCTCACCAGACAAGTACACAAGAATCTCACAAAAGGGTGTAGATAGCATGATAGCTACACACACATGGGTAGAGAGGCACATGCCGTTGTCACTACATACACCAGTTCTCATAACAAAAGCTGATAAGGAAAAAGAGGAAATCGTGTTGAAAATTGTGCCTAACGCCTTGTGGACAAGAAACCAGACAGATGTAGGGTTAGTCAAATCAGCAGGACAGTTAAAAATAGAGGTTAAACCTAACATCAGGTTACCCTACCAGAAACAATATCCATTGACTACACAGGCTAGGGAAGGAATCAGGCCTATAATACAGGGGCTCCTGGAAGCAGGGGTCCTGATCCCAACCAAAAGCCAATGTAGTACACCCATATTTCCTGTCAGGAAGCCCAACTCTGAAAAATGGAGACTAGATTTACGTGCAGTTAACAGAATTGTACAGACAGAGAAACCCATAGTACCAGACCCTCACACCCTTTTGTCGAACATCCCTGAAGATACTAAGTGGTACACATATGCGCACCACCCTCAAGGGTACTGTGAAAGTCCATCTATATTCCATCATGTGTTAGCAGAAGTCTTGGCTTCAATCAACATCGCAAGTGCCTTGATTCAGTAAGTGGATGATCTGTTGATTTGTAGTCCAACCAAAGAGCAATGTAGAGCGGACTCATTAAAAGTTCTTATAATGCTTGCAGAAAATGGTCATAAAGTCAGCAGGAACAAACTGCAGTTTTGTAAAGAAGAAGTAGAGTACTTGGGCAGGATGTTGCATGGAACGAATAGATCTCCTGCCCCAGCCCATGTGGAGGCCATTAGAACCACCCCAAAATTATTATTATAAAGACCATTTTAAATATGGATATAAGGATTGATCTAAGGACTGTTATAAATATTGTTAAGGTCTGTAATAATAATGTTAAGTCAACACTATATAATGGTCCTTATAACAATCTCTAGAAAAATCTTTATAGCAGTCCTTATAACAATCCTAATAGCCATCTTTAAAAATGTCTTTATAACAGTCTATACAGTATTCCTTATAATAGTCTTTATAACAGTCTTTATAACGCTGCTTATAACAATCTTAATAACTGTCCTTATAATAGTCATTACAACAGTCCTTATAACAGTCTTTATAGCAATCTTTATAATAGTACATATACATTCCTAATAACCATATGTAAAGTGGTCTTTATAACAGTCTATACAATTGCCCGTATAATAGTCTTTATAATAATATTTATAACTATACTTATAACAGTGCTTATAAAAGTTCTTAGAACACTTCTAATAACGGTCCATGTAATACTCTTTGTAACAGTACTTAGAACAGTTCCAGTAACTGTTCTGATAAGATTCTGTATATATTTTGTCATTATCACAATCTTTATAAAAGTTATTATAACAGACCTTATAACAGTTCTTATAACAATCTGTGAAACAACTCATTATAACAGTTTTTATCCTACCCCTTATAACATTTATAATAATGTCTCTTAAAACAGTCCTTATTACAGTCTTTGTAATATTCCTTGTAACAGTTCTTATAATGGCCCTTATAACATTCTTTATAACGATCCTTATGACAGTTCTTATAACAATCCTTATAAAAGTCTTTATAACTGTTTTTATAGATGTTTGTACAACAGTCTTAAAGCAGTCTTTATTGCAGTTTTATTAGAAAGATGTGTACATTCTAGACTATAACATCTACATTATCATTTCTGCATTGGTTTAATTGTAAAATTAATGAAGTTATGGCAGGTTTCCTAATCCAGTATGCAATATATTTTTCCCCCAATATGATCGCAGTCCTGTTCTTCATACATTACTTAACAAATCTGAAATGGCCTTCAGATTTACTAATTAACACATTAATTTGGTTCTTTGGACACAAAGGAGCACTGGATTCTTTTTGTTATTTGGAAGTTATTTGAGATTAAAGATAATTGAGAGATAATACACATTAACGACTGATTAGTTTTGTTACGCTCACGCGGGCAGATGGCACTGCGGCGTCGACATGCACGAGCGGCTTTAGGGAGCGCACGTGCACGAGACTGCACTCTTGTATATGGACACGCACCTTTGTTTGTTTTGGTTTTCCCCCTGTTTAAGCATTGGTTGATGTTCGAGGGTGTGTCTTGATTTACTCCAGCTGTCTGTGTTTAGTTTGATTGTGTTTGCTATTTAAAGCCCTCATGTTACATTGCACTTCGCTCGGTATTATTTGGAGATACGGTTAACTAGCTAACTAAGTCTAAGTACATGTAAGTGTTAGCCACCTCAATGTTAAGCAGTCGTGTTCTCGTGTCCTGTTTATGTTTCATGCCTTGGATCTCGCTTCATGTCTAAGACTGTGTATTGTTGCTCATGTTTATTGACCTTGTGTTCGAGCAATAAAGACGTTGACCTGCACCTGCTCCTGCCTCACCTCCCTGTATCGTAACAGAATACTGAGCCAACCACGCGGAAGCAGCAGATCACGATGAACGCCACCGAAGCTGCCGAGTTTGAGGTGTGGCGTCGATCGTTCTGAGAACAGAGCAGACAGCTAAATGAGGAACTTGCTCAGATCCACCGCCTTCTGAAGCCGCTGCAGCAAGCCAGGCCACGTGCCATGCCACCACCCATGCAAGTTCCCCCGCCCCTGCTGCTGGAGAGCTACGCCGCGCTATGCTGGCAGCCGAGCTACACAGATTACTGGGGCGTCCCGCCACTGGGGAACAATGCTGCGCTATGCAGGCAGCAGAGCTATCCGAACTTCTGGGGCTTCCCACTGCAGGGGAACTACACCACACTATGCAGGCAGCAGAGCTACCCGAGCTACTGGGGCTTCCCGCTGTCAGGGGACTACACTTCGCAATGCAGGCAGCAGGAGGTCGCAGCCCCTGAGTCTCAGCCCGAGGTTAACGTGGCGACCTCGGAGCCTCTGCCTGAGGTCAAAAGGGCGGCCTCAGAGCTCCAGCCAGAGACCCGTGGGGAGGTCTTTGACACCAAAAAAGCTGCCCTGCTGTCCTGCTCTGCTGAGGAAGCTGTCCCACTGCCCTGTCCTGCTGAGTAAGCTGTCCCGCTGCCCTGTCCTGCTGAGGAAGCTGTCACGCTGCCCTGTTCTGCTGAAGAAGCTGTTCCACTGACCTGTTCTGCTGAAGAAGCTGTTCCACTGCTCTGTTCTGCTGAGGAAGCTGTCCCGCTGCCCTGTCCTGCTGAAAAAGCTGTTCCACTGCCCTGTTCTGCTGAAGAAGCTGTTCCACTGCCCTGTTCTGCTGAAGAAGCTGTTCCACTGCCCTTTTCAGCTGAAGAAGCTGTTCCACTGCCCTGTTCTGCTGAAGAAGCTGTTCCACTGCCCTGTTCTGCCTAAGAAGCTGTTCCACTGCCCTGTTCTACTGAGGAGGCTGTCCTGCTGTCTTGTCCAGTCGAGGAAGCTGTCCCGCTGTCCTGCCAAGCAGAGGAAGCTGTCCTGCTGTCCAGCCCCGCTGGGGATGTCGCCCAGCTATCCAGCCCTGCTGGGGCGTCACCCAGCATTCCAGCCCCGCTGGGGGCTTCGCTTGGCGTTCAAGTGTTCCAGTAGCCTGGCTAAGGCCACCTTGTTTTACGATGCATCACGAGACAGCTCACACAGGGGCCCTGGACCGTCGTTGGAGGGGGTGCTCATTGGCACTCTGGGAGAAGTGCCTTTGGAGGGGGGTTCTGTTACGCTCACGCGGGCAGATGTCACTGCGGCGTCGACATGCAGGAGCGGCTTTAGAGAGCGCACGTGCATGAGACTGCACTCTTGTATATGGACACGCGTCTTTGTTTGTTTTGGTTTTCCTCCGTTTAAGCATTGGTTGATGTTCGAGGGTGCGTCTTGATCCAGCTGTCTGTGTTTAGTTTGATTGTGTTTTCTATTTAAAGTCCTCATGTTACATTGCACTTCGCTCGGTATTATTTGGAGATACGGTTAACTAGCTAACTAAGTCTAAGTATATGTAAGTGTTAGCCACCTCGATGTTAAGCAGTTGTGTTCTCATGTCCTGTTTATGTTTCATGCCTCGGATCTCGTTTCATGTCTAAGACCACGTATCACTGCTCATGTTTATTGACCTTGTGTTTGAGCAATCTGCACCTGCTCCCACCTCACCTCCCTGTATTGTAACATGTTTGGATGAGACTGAGCCTGAGCCTGTTCTTGGTTCAATGTATTATGTGTTCTGAGGTGCTTTTCTGCTTATAATGATAATGATAACGAGTCTTTATTGATCACATATACGTTACAGCACAGTGAAATTCTTTTTTCACATATCCCGGCATGTCAGGAAGCTGGGGTCAGAGCGTAGGGTCAGCCATGATACAGCACCCCTGGAGCAGAGAGGGTTAAGGGCCTTGCTCAAGGGCCCAACAGTGGCAGCTTGTACTGGGGCTTGAACCCCCGACCTTCTGATCAGTAACCCAGAGCCAGTCTGGTCATTCTCCTCCGCCTCCTCTCTCATCAACAAGGCATTTCTGGAATGTTTGTTGTGTTTTGGTAAACACAACAAATGTTTTGCTTACCCTTATTTGGTAAGCATATACAGTATCTCACAAAAGTGAGTACACCCCTCACATTTTTGTAAATATTTGATTATATCTTTTAATGTGACAACACTGAAAAAATGACACTTTGCTACAATGTAAAGTAGTGAGTGTACAGCTTGTGTAACAGTGAGGTGCCATGTTGAACTTCCAGTGACCAGTATGAGGGAGTGTGAGAGTGAAAATGTGAGGGGTGTACTCACTTTTGTGAGATACTGTATGTATGAAGAACAGGACTGAGATCATGTTGTACTGTAAGTGTGTGTAGCAAACCTACCTTTCAAAAACTAATATTACAATTAGGCTAAATGACAAAAAAAAAATACAAATGTTGTGTACTTTATATTGTCGCTATATCTGTATATCTATAGCTGTGTATAAGCAGACAGACAGCATGGTGTTTTGGTGCCATTTCTCAGCTGTTGCAATAAGAGTGCAGCCAAAATGAAAAATCACTGTGTGCCACCCTGCAGCTATGACACAAATGACAGAAAGCAGAGGATAATCCATTTATTTGAGGAGATTAGTGTTTAGAATGAGGGTTGCTGAGAGTTTTCAGCGCTTCAAGCTTTGAAAGGAACGTGTAGGAGGAGAGATGCTCCTTGTCTGCTAACGGGGCGTAGCATGACAAGCTACTACACAAAACCACACACTTATAGTGAAATCATTGAGGGCTACAGAGACTACACACTTTCATGGTGTTCACTTTTCCTGCGCTCTGTAAAAGGCAGGGGTGGATTTAGAACACAGCCGCTCAGACATTCAGAGGTGCAAGGCATTACGGGGACTTTAGGACCAGGGAAAGGATGTTGCAATAAATTCTCACTGAAAGTGATGGAATAAAACAGGTGCAATTCAGTCATTGGGAGGAAAAAATGACCGCTGAAGAGTAGCACGAAGAAAGCTAAGCAGCCCAGAGTGGAAAAAAATCCTTATTAAAACAAATTTTATAAATCAGGTTACTTACAAACCATGTTCATCTTTATTTTATTTATTTTTGTTTGTTTCTTAAAAAAATAATAACTATTTATACCAAGTATTTATACCAAAAAATGTATACCAAAAAATTGTATTGCTAATAATGTCTATTGAATAAAGAAAAGTAAATAAATAAATAAATACAGCACTTTACTATTCATAAAACCCCAATTCTGAAAAGGTTGGGACAGTATGGAAAATGCTAATAAAAACAAAGAGAAGTGATTTGTAAATGTAGTTTGACTTTGACTACATAGTTTTTTGAAGGTAAATGTTTATTTTGAATTTGTTGCATGCAAGACAAAAAAAGTTGGGACGGGGCAATTTAGGACTAATAGCAATCTGACGAGTTGAAACAAGAAGGTGAATGAAGGTGTGAAACAGGTGTGGTATGATCGTCTAATCATAGTTATAAGGAGCCTCAAAAGATGGCCTAGTCCTTCAAGAGCAAGGATGGGTAAAGGCTGGCCAATCTGCCAACAGATGCATCAGCGAATAATCCAAATCTTTGAAAACAACATTCCCCAAAGACAAATCAGTAGGATTTTGGGCATTTCACCTTCTACAGTGCACAACATAATTAAAAGATTCAAGGAATCCGGGAAAGGACAAGGCTTAAAACCACTTCTGAATCACATGATCTCCAATCCCTCAGACGTCACTGTCTTAAAAACCATCATGATTCTGTAATAGATATCCTGACATGGGCTTGGGAATACTTTGGTAAACCTTTGTTAGTCAACACCATTCGCCAAAGTTAAGGCCTTACTATGAAAAGCAGAAGCAATACATCAACACTGTCAAGAAGTGCCACCGACTTCTCTGGGCTCGGTCTCATCTGAGACGAGACAGTAGCACAGTGGAATTGTGTTTTGTGGTCACACAAGTCAACATTTCAAACAGTTTTTGGACAAAACAGCCGTTCTGTTCTCCGGGCCAAAGAGAAAAAGGAACATCGAAGCTGTTATCAGCGTCAGGTCCAAAAGCCAGCATCTGTCATGGTATGGGGGTGTGTCTGTGCCCATGGCATGGGTAACTTGCACATCTGTGAGGGCACCATTAATGCAGAAAGATATGTACACATTTTGGAACAACATATGCTGCCATCCACAGAAGGGCAATGCCAAACCACATTCTGCCCGGATTACATGTGCATGGTTGTGTAAGCAGAGAGTGCGGGTGCTAGCATGGCCCGCCTGCAGTCCTGACCTGTCTCTGATTCAGAATGTGTGGCGCATAATGAAGCGCAAAATAAGGCAACGAAGCCCTGTACAGTTGTGCAGCTGAAGAAATGCATAATGGATGAATGGGGAAAATTCTGCTTGCTAAACTTAACCAACTTTTGTCTTCAGTGCCCAAATGCTTAATAAGTGTTATTAAAAGAAAAGGTGATGTTACACAGTGGTAAACAGTCAACTGTCCCAATTTTTTGGACTGTGTTGCAGTCATCAGATTTGAAATGAGTGTATATTTTCAAAAATAAATAAAATCTACAAAGTAAAACATCAAATAATGTGTTAATAATGTGTTTTCAATATACTACAGCATGAATGGATTTTTTTTTAATTACTCTTTTTGGGTTTGTTTTTTTTGCATTTTCCATACTGTCTCAACTTTTTCAGAATTGGGGTTGTAGGCTTTCTGCTGCTTATCCTTTTTAATGGTAAATTTTCTGGTCTTTTAATTTTATTCATTTGTTTATTTATTTTCCCCTCTTTTTCTCCTAAGATCTGATGGAGGATTAGATAAATTTGCAATTAGAAAAAAAGAGATGAGTAAGCATTTTACATTAAATGGAATAAATAAATAAAACTATTTGCTTTATCAGGCAAATTAATTGATCAAATTTATTTAATTTCATTCAAATTTATTTATTTATTGATTAATATTTTGCTTGCACACATTCTAATTTTTAAATGTGGAACAAAATGAACTCCACATACAGATTACATTATATTGATTGTGTAACGTGAAACCACACCGTAAATAATAAAAGTGTTATGAAAGCTTATGAAACTCCTCCAGTGTTTCCGTTTCTATACTCAGCTGTTCAATAAAAGCAGATGCTGCGATGAAAAACGTCCCCGTGTTGCCCCGCAGGCATAAAAGCAGATGATAATCTGTTTGTTTGGGGAAATTAGCGTTCAGAACGAGGGGTTGCTGAGAGTTTTCTGTGCTTAGTCAAACATCATTCCTCAAAACACACAGAAACTGAGTTTCTCAAAATGTCATTTTATTGCCTGTAGCATGGTCATGCTGAGAAATTCAACAAGATGCACTGGAATTGTGTACATTTTTTTATGTCTCAGACATTTATAACATTCCACTACAACTATAGCACATTTCCTATATTTTACTTCATCCTTTCAGCCCATAATAACACCAACAGCCAAATAAATGACACTCACCACAACAGTAATAAAAGAAAAAAAAAAATTCCAGAAATTATAGAAATGGCCAAAACACCTATAACTTCTGTTTCTCGCACTTTTTTAATATATCCTTTTTTCTTTTTCTTTTTCTTAAAATGCCATTATTCACAGCTAACAAACTCTTGGAGAGTACTGATTTAATGATTTAATTCTTTAACATTAAATCATTAATTATTCAGCTTTAATTAAGTATTGATTAATAAAAAAGAAGTCACCAGGCAAACATTTATTATTTGTTAAATAAAATAAATATTACATTTTGTGGTAAATTAAAAAGAATATTATAAATATTAAAAAAAAAAAAATTAATATGTTTCAAAAAGCTTCCTTGTCTTTTTTCACCTAGATTTCTACAGAGTATTTAGAGTACAAGTATAGCATGCAGTGTGCGATTTGAGCCTTCTGATTGGTTATGATTAGAGTAAGGGGTGGGGCTAGCAGTTATAACATTGATGACAACTGGATTAATGTCCAATATCACTGAAACACTCTGATATTACTCCATAAAGTGGTACACAGAGTGAGATGTGAGATGTGACAACTCTTTTCTCCAACACACTCCAGGCCTAGATGCAGAAGCTGAGAGACGTGGGGTGGATAGTAAAATCTCCCACTCCTACGCACTGTGAGTAATCTGCAAAAATCAGGCTGAAATCTTTAAAATGTCATTTAATATGGGAGCAGTTATATGGTTATACTTATACTGTATATGGGGCTAAATTAAATACTTTGTGTGTGTGTATATGAGAAAGAGTGTGTGTGTGTGTGTGTGTGTGAGAGAGAGAGAGAGAGAGAGAGAGAGAGAGAGAGAGATTGGATGGCAGATTTCTCCTGTTTCCCTGGATTTGTGCTGGAGCCTAGTCCAGCTGCCAGCGACCAATAGGAACGAGCATGAGGGTTGCCATGGCTACGGCTTTCTGAAGGCCGAATCAGTTGTGCAGTGTAATGCTGGCATGCTGATTATGCTCTCTCTCTCTCTCTCTCTCTCTCTCACACACACACACACACACACACACAGTGACTGCAGCTAATTGTTGCTCTGCTTCGGTATGCGCGCGCACACACACACACACACACACACACACACAAAGAGGCATTGATCGTGCCACTGCAGGAGTAAATAAGGCGTCCATTACACTGAACGAGACAGCAGCCATTCTGAACCCGCAACCCAATATTTACACATCAGGGATGTACAGATCAGCTGATTAAAACCACTACAAAGTGTGCACACACACACACACACCCACACACATGCGATACAACTTTGAGTAAAAGTATTGACACTATCATAATAATACATTGGAGTAAATATTAAAGGAGTGATCAAGAAAATGACTCACGTAAGAGAATAGAAGTTGTCAACAAGAAAGGTAACATTAGCTTACTATAGCTAATGTAACCAAATGCTGCTGGGGTTTCAGTGGGATTGTTAGCTAGCTAGGTCATTCCTATGTTCCCAGGGTCCTATGTTCCCCAGTTCAATATTCTGTTAATACACATTAAGTAAACATTTCCAAAGGTTTTATATAGTCAGGACTCATTCTCCCAGGGCCCTATTTACTTTATTACCTTTTAACACCAAAGACACATTTAAATGAATGACAACATACATTAGTTTATAATCCATCCTTCATCCAGAATGTATGAAAGTTGTGGACTTGGAAAATTAACTACATTGCACATGCTGAACCCTTATTTGTGTTTCTCTAAAAAGTAGCTGTTAGTCTACATTCATAGAGTTCAACTCCATGCTTGAACAACAGTGAAATGTATACACTGACTGAAGAATTGCCATACTGTAGCCTATAAAACACACATACACGCTCATGACAGGAACAAAATGTTAAGTATGAACGTGTCCCAGCTCTCACCTCCAGCTTTAAATCACCATGTGTTTATTATGTGCCATATAAATCTGGGGAAAATAGAGATGCTCCTGTTCATTCATGCATATGTGTAGGTGCATGTTTAGCTGTTTAGCAATTATGCCCTTAAACATTATCCCAGTAGCAGCACTTACAAATGTTTAACATATCGCGCAAACGCTAACAAATATAAAATTTAATTAATTTAATACATAGCTTTCATACTGTAAATCAGCCAAAATATCTGATTAGCTAGTCAAGCTCACGTTGATAACTAATGGCTTACCTATACATTGTTCCACAGGTTGGCTGTTGAGCTGTGAAATGCTGATATCGCCATGAGTTTTGTCTAGCATAATGCGCAGCATTTAAAACTGAAGATAGCTGATAAATTGGGACAGAACTACTCGTGTGTTTCCAGCTGTCTCAGACATTGCTACTGCTAAGTATAGACTCAAGGCTAGCACATGCTTCCTCTGAGAGATAACCACATACTGGGTTGTGTCCATTGCACTGTGCATACTGGGTTGTGTGTATTGCAATGCATGCATTGTAATGCATTGTGTGTATTGTATAGAGTGCATTACATATTACATAATACATGTATTGTGTTGTATGTTGTATTGCATGCTGCATAATGTCTACTGCACAACACATACAACACAATACATGCAGTATGTAATAATAAGTTTGTAATACTGCATGTGATACAATATACAATATTAGTACACACCATGTGTATCGTATATATCATGTATAGCATGCATTGTATTGTATACTGTATAGTGTGCAGCATATTGTATTCTGTATTGTGTGTGTTGTATACCCAATAGTGTGTTTTTGATTGTGTGTATTGTGTTGTGAGGTTCATATAGAATATATTATTTAGTACATATATTGTTTGTATTGTATTGTGTGTGTATTGCATTATTGTGGTCTGTGTTATATGTATATTGCAATGGACACATTGTATTGTGTGTACTGCATTGTGTGCAGTGTGTATTATGTATTCTATCTATCTATCTATCTATCTATCTATCTATCTATCTCTCTGGGAGATGTATGAGTTGATTGATGTCTGACTTTATTAAAGTGTCTTTCTTTCACCTTTGTCGTTCATCAGTAAAACACACAAAGAGTCGCTGACTCATCCCTCCATCCCTTCTACAGACTTATAAGTTATTCAATAATGAAGTGGAGAAAGATTGCGTCCACCCTCATCAGCAAAGCAATTCATTACAGCTCTCTCACAGGAGACGAGAGACACTCAGAGAGACTGAGAGAGCGAGAGAGAGAGAGAGAGAGAAAGAGAGAGAGAGAGAGAGAGAGAGAGAGAGAGATGTCAAATGTAAATCTACAGTAGTTCTACAGTATATTACCATGAAGAAATTAAATATAATAGAATGTTGATCAGCATTACACATTTTTTCTTAATATTATTTTATGCTAAATAAACCCAGAGGTCTCCAGTGGATCCTCATACAATCACATTGCAGAGTTCTGGTGACATCACTGACAAGACTTTATTTGTGTTTTGAGGTAAATTAGAATTTCTCACTTGAATATTTTTTGTAAGCAGTTGACATAACTTCACAGCATGGTATTTCAGGTTTTTTCTCACATAGAAACAAAAGTAAAACTGAATCCCACAAGTTGATGTTAAATTGTGTTAGATAGCTAGCTATGAAATCTAACTTTAGCTAACAGGTGCATTTTAATTCCACAGCCATCTATCAACATATAGAAGTAAAAGCTTATAGTGAGGCATACCTACATATTTTTTGCCCAAGTGCTAATGTTATAGCCAAAGAAACTTTAAACCTAAGATACAGATATGCTAGTTTTAGAATAACATTCAATTAACTTGTGTGTGCATGCTGGCAATATTAAAACTTAATCTCCCAAGGTGAAACTAACCTGAGCTAGCTTTAGCTAACAGATTTTGAATAAGTTCATAGCTAGCTAACAATATATAGAAATAAAATTGTTATTAAAGTGTTTTTTTTTATTATTATTTAAAAAGCTTTTAGCTAAGATGAAAGAACATTAGTTAAGCAAAGCTCTCTCTCTCTCTCTCTCTCTCTCTCTCTCTCTCTCTCTCTCTCTCTTTCATTCTCTCCATTTAGACATTAAAAGAAGGCTTACCCCTTACTACTCCAACTTAACTAATTCTTTACTCCACAGTTCAGGATGTTTTACTTTTAAGTTTATGAAGCCCAACAGGATTAACCTTATGAAAATTCTCTTTTTTTCTTGTTTATGGTGTTTGCAGAGTTTACAATGTATTTATTTAGGGTAAGACCTTAGAGATATGAAATCTATCTGGTGAAGTTATTACATAAACACAAAAAAAGAAAAGGCACAGATGGGAAACGTGTAGTACTGAGATAATATTTATATTTTCCCTGGCTTTTAACAAAGAAGAAGAATTGTTTGATCCCATTTTTGCACTATTTTTTTTTTTTTTTTAAATACAAACCTTTGTCAAAAACTCTTATTTGAATTTCAATTTGTGCCATAGGATCTAATTTGACTTTTAGAATCTTATTGAAAAATGTTAGTATGTCATTAAAGAAAGCAGCATATTGCATAAGAGACCACTTTTCAGACAAAAAACACAATGAAGACTGCTGGGACTTGCTGCAAAAGTAAGAGGCAAGTACGACAGTTAAAGTCTCCAGAAGAACATCTGGGGTACGCATGTAACGCATGTAATGAGACGTTGCATTTAGCATAACACTATGGGGAGCGCCTCTCACACGCAACTGGCATCTGAAGCTTGTGTAAAATCATGCCTATTTATAGGCCTGCCATGATCAGCTGACATGGTAATTAAGTGCGTTGAGTGATATAAATATGGCACCCGTGAACCGCGCCATCAGCCTCTATTATCTGAAGCGAAGACGCAATTCACAGGCCTGCCCTGGTATGACAAAGCAATGCAACATCTCATTCCCTTCTCAGGGAACAGGGTTACATAAGCGCCAATAGTCTCCCAAGATCTAGCTTTATCTTGCTCAGTGTTGATAGGATTGACCCTACGCATGCTGGGGATAGAAACGCCCTCATCGTAGTAGAATCCTTTTAACCCCTAGAAAAGTTATCTACTGCACTGGGGAAAGCATACTTTACTGAGGTTCAACCTGAGCCCCAAGCTCTTCATGTGGGCGAGAACAAAATCTCGATGTTGAACTGCCAGTTCCCTGGATCATGCTAGAATTAACCAGTCGTCCAGGTAGTTTACTACACGGATGCCCTGGAGTCACAATGGAGCCAGAATGACATCCATGCACTTTGTGAAGGTGCGAGGGGATAAAGCTAGCAATATTTCTATGTGAAAATATGCACCTTTTAGATCTGTCGTCACAAACCAGTCATCAAACTGAGTCTGTGGAATGATAAGTTTGGGCATCAGCATCTTGAACCTGTATGTCCGAAGAGTACAGTTCAGATGATGCAGATCTAAAATTGGCCGCATACTCCTATTTTTTGCAGACCAGGAAATAGCTGTAAAAACCTCCATCCCTCAGGGAACGGGGTACATGTTCTATGGCCCCTTTGTCCAAGAGGGATCTTACTTCCTGTGCTAACGTCGGGCTCTGGTCTGTGCTGACTACTGTGGTGAGCACACCTCTGAACTGGGAGGTCAAGCTATAAACTGGACCCGGTAACCCTTTTCTAAGGTAGACAGAACCCATGGAGACACATTTGGCAGTAGTTTCCATGCTGCCAGATGGTCTTTATTGATGTTAACTATTCCACATTGTATTGGAGGGAAAGCATCAGATTTTAAGTTGCTCTGTGACAGCTCGCTGACCAGAGAACACTGAAAACTTGGGACCACCTTGGCTACGGGAGGCCCTACAGTAGCACTGGGGGCTAACTGCCCTAACAACCTCATGTCCCCTGATACATCCCTCCACAGCCCCTCAGGCCCCTTATTTACCTGCTTGGCCTTTATGACCATTCTCAGATCAGGCCTAGTAGCAGGCCACGACTGTTGCCGCCCGGTTCCCCTGGCTGTCCGCGGGGGTTGGCGGGCTGCCATACTCGCCTTCTGGGTCTCCCTCGCACTAGTGCTGGCCCGGGCTCCACTCGTGGATGCCTGGGTGAACTCGAGACAACAGGGAAGAAACTGGCTGAATGCCGCCATATGTCGTGCTCACTCAGCAGGTCTGCTTGGTAGGCCTGCAACACTGTCATTGTCTGCAGTGACCCACAAGCAAGACTACTACCGCATAGGTCTTGCCCACCAATGCTATGGTTGCCTTACACGGTGGCTTGGATGGCATAGCTGGCCCCCCTAATTACCTGCCGTCGATGGAGAAAGGTAGCTCACAAGCACCACCTCCACCTTCAGCATAGCTAAATAGCCATACCGTTCATTCCCCACAATGGCCGAATAATCCAACATCGTGGGGTTATAAATATGGCTTATGCATGATATTTTGTCATGCACTTCTGGAAGAAAGGGGAGTTTCCGCAGTGTGAGGGATTTACTTTCACTGGGGAGAAAAAAGTTTCCATCCAGCCTTAGTAATCACTTCAAGCAGCTCTTTATATGCTGCTCTCAGTTTTTAGTACACCCTTCTGGCTCCTCGGAGTCAGAGAGGAATTATTACTATTATTTTTGTGTGTGTGTGTTTTTTTCCCCTCTTTTGACTTTCCATAGCGGAAGGAGGAGTCGTGACGCGAGCTCCAAAATCCCGCTGAGAGCCGAACCCAGAAGACAGTGCAAGAGATAGAGCAGCGCTCATCTCCGGTCCTCTTACGGATCCATAAGAGATCCCCCGAACCTGAGATGGCTAACTGCCTCGGCAGTGGCCGGCCCAGATCCGCGAGGCGCTGAAACCCAACTCGCTTCGGCTTCCGAGAAGAGCGCGAGTCGCGAGCCGAGCTGCTTAATGTAAGCATTACCATGCGCAGCCTCTCGAGGCTGCCACCGCATGATACAACCCTAGGCACTTCACCCAGAGAGTGTGCACTATTCCCCGCGATGAAACGGGAGCAAGCCGTAACACACTTCCTGAATTCTCTCACTCATATTTTTCTCTCCCGCTCATTCTCTGAGATTTTGAGAAAAGATAGCAGAAATGAAGCGTCTTTTTGTTTCTTTACACAACCAGCTGACATGCAGTCTTTCGCTGAAGATAATAAAGGCTGATGGCGCAGTTCACGGGTGCCATATTAATATCACGCAACGCGCTTAATTGCCATGTCACCTGATCATGGCAGGCATGATTTTACACAAGCTTCAGATGCCGGTCGCGCGCAAGAGGTGCTCCCCATAGTGTTATACTAAACGCAACATCGAAGTTCCCTTTGAAAGGGAAATGTGGCTGGTTCTGCAAGATGCTCAATAAAACTTACCAGCTAATTTCCTTATAAAACTTCATAAAACTACCCTTTACGGTATTTTTTTTTTTTTTTTTTATCTAGACAGATTTAATTTAATTATTTTGAAGGCGTCATTGCTCTACAGCATTTCTTTGCATGTGCCTAAAACTTTTGCACAGTACTACACTTACAAAGACATATAGAAAATAAAAGGGTTCACAAACTTTCAAGCACCACTGGATGGATAGATAGATAGATAGATAGATATATCAAAAAATCCTAAAGGATTCGAATAATTAGAATTTCTATGATATTTTGCAACCATTCCTATAAGATACCGGTATGAACCATCTTATAGGACAAGGCATATATATACACACCTACAGGATTTTTTTAATGGGATCCATTTGGGTTCCTGTTCAGGTCTATATAGGACTTCAACGTGTTATTTTTAAGAATCTGAAAGGTGCACTTTTCCACTGTAACTTTTTTCTTTGTCAGAACAGTATACAGTATGTAAGCTTTAAATAAAAGAAATTAACTATTTAACTTAGCTATTTATCTTTGCATTCCATGAATTATTAACCATTAATGAACAATACAGATTAAGATGTTTACAGGATGGCTTCTTAAGATTTATAGTAATAGGATAAAATACTGTAACTTAAGAAAAAAAAAAAAGAAAGAAAAAAAAAAAGAAAATTCTAATTTTAAAGAAAATCTTTTAGGATTTTAAAACTCCCAAGGCACCCACTTTAATTTCCACTAACTTTGCAATAACAAGAGATTATTTCCAATAATGTACAAGTAGAGTTCCAATAAGATTCTAAAAATCAAATAAGATCCTACAGGATAAGCTGAAATTCCAATGGGGCAAATACTTTTACACAGCACTGTAGATAAACATATAATGTATAATAAATGTGTTGGATTCCTAAACGGATGAATTCACTGCTTTCATTCACAAAAAGAGAAAATGTTCTTGTTTTTATCTTATGATCTGTAAATGTCAGCAGTGTATGTAAAAGGGTGTATGTTAGTGGAAGTTAGCTAAGCAGGAAGAGGGATTTTCACGTCACCCAACGATGAGCTGCTTTCAGCAGATGGCTTAGTGCAGCTCGGCTGTTTATGTTAATTACTGACTATTAAACAATGCTCTTTGCAGCAAAGGACAGACACTCATGCACACACACACACACACACACACACACACACAAACACACACTATGATAAGCATGTCTTATTTATGTTCCAGTTCTGTTTGCATTTAAATAAATAAATAAAAATAATAATTTCACATATTTCACTGATTATCACTCACTTCGGTCTTCCTTGTGCCTTGAGGTAGGTCCAGTCAAGCCATGCTAGTGGCTTAAAGGATGCAGAGTGGGGTGTGATAAGTGCCTGATGGTAGGGAGACCATTTTTTGGGCTTTTCTAGTAAAGCATTAGTGTTTTAAATCTTATGCAGGCAGCAGAGTGATGAAACCAAGGGATTGGAGGGATGGGATGAAAACAAGTCTAGTAGCTGCATTCTGGATTACTTGCAAGGGTCATATGGTGTGCAGAGGTAGACCTGCCAGGTGCGTGCTGTGTGGTCCAGTCTCGAGATGATGAGGGACTGAACGAACACCTGAGTAGCCTCTGTGGAACGGTCAGAGCCTCCTGATGTTGTAAATTAAAAACCTTATCAAGTCAGGCTAGCAATGTGAGGTGAAAAGGAGAATTGGTTGTCCAGAACCAGCGCAAGTTTGCATGTGTTGCCAGATCCTGAGGTCTGTCCAGGGAGACCACAAGGTCTTGACATTGGGATGCATCTCCAGCAAAAGCAGCTCAGTCTTACTAGAATTAATTTTAGCTGACAAACTGCCATGCATTACGAGATGTTTGACAGCAGGTGGTGAAGACTGCCCAGCCCAGTGCATTACTGGTTCAAGTTTTCCTTCCACTGAGGACATCTACACCAAGAAGTGTTTGAGGAAGGCCTGCAGCATTATGAAGCATCCCTCTCACTCCTTTCACGGACCGTTCACACCCCTCCTATCTGGACGCAGGCTACAGAGAATCTGGACCAAGTCCTCTGAACTTCTGAACAGTTTCTTCCCACAGGCAGGCAGTCAGACTTCTGAACAGATCTGCCTGACGGACACTTACACATTCAGACTGAAATTCCACCTCAACCCTATTCTCATCTATTGCACTACCTACTGCACCCAGCCACCTGACACCTGAGGAATACCTTTACTCACTGCATATACTGGATAATACATATACATGTATTATTCACTGGAATAATACATGTACAATGAAAATTTATGCACTGTCTACTGTCTAGACTCTTCTGTGCTTAATAGTTGTATGGTCTACTGTATAGTGCTGTGTATAGTCTATTGTCTGACTGTTTGCACTCTTGCCAGTTTATGTTTCATGTTAAATGTACCACTGAATGTAGTCCTGGAGAAACTAAATTTATTTCCTTACTCAACACATCTGTGATGAAAAGGACTGACAATAAAGTTGACTTTTCTGGGTAAGATAAAGAGACAACTGAATGTATCTGATGTGTGTTGTGTTGTGTATATGTGTTGCTTATTTGATAAAGCGGAGAAGGCATTGCAAGATGGTCTAGAGCACTGTGAAAGTGATGGAATCCAGCAGACAGGTTCTGAGATTGCTGTACAAGATCATTTGCAGGATCTCTTTTGTAGAAAAAAGAAGAAACTGTGTTAAACAAAGAGGAAGGGAAAAGAGATTCTGTAGTACTGGAACTGGAGTAGGAGGGAAGGATTGGCAAATTTTGCAAATATATTCAACAAATAAGATGCAGTAGGCAGAATGTTGAGAAATCAAAAAAGTGTTATATATCTTGCTTGGATCAGTTGCAAATTCTTCCCACTTTCCACTTTCTGTAGAAGGATGTCTATGCAGCTGTCTCATCCAGAGAGAGAAGAGAGTGGTACAAGAGGAGATCAGTATCAAGTTGTGATTCCCACCAGTTTTTCTCAGCAGCTCTTAATTCTCTGTGATTGCTGCATAGCGCATATGACAATCAAGGAGGGTAAGAAGACACCCTAGGTCTGCAGGATAGTGGACAGAGCAGGTCAATGGATGAAGAAAGTTAACAGAGGACAGTGTTGGTGGCGGATGAAAGAGGTAGAGAGGAAATGGAGATGGTGAAGAAGCTAGGGAGGGAGGAGCAACAGGTGATAGTTAGGACAGGGAGTTTGACAGTGAAGAATACAAGGTGATGATTAGAAAAATGATCATTAGCAGTGTTATGGGGGTGGGGGGTTTGAGGAGGGTCATGGGAGGCATAATGAGCAGGGTTATGGGTGATTTTGTGGGGAGGGTTATGGGAAGGGTTGTGAGGAGGGTTATGGGAGGGGTTATGAGTAGGCTGATGTGAGGGGTTATGAGCAGCGTGAGGTGAGGGCTTGTGAGCAGGGTTATAGGACAGGTTGTGAGCAGTGTTATGGGAGGGGTTATGAGGAGGGTTATAGGAGGGGTTATAAGCAGGGTTAATGGAGGGGTTGTGAGCAGGGTTATTGGAGGGGTAATGAGCAGGGTTATGGGTGGTGTGAGGAGGGTTATGGGAGGGGTTGTGAGGCAGGGTTATGGAAAGTGTTGTGAGGAGTGTTATGGGAGGGGTTGTGAGCAGGGTTATAGGAGGGGTTGTGAGGAGGATTATGGGCAGAGTTGTGAGGAGGGTTATAGGAGGGGTTGTGAGGAACATTATGGGCAGAGTTGAGAGGAGTTTTATGGGAGGGTTTGTGAGGAGGGTTATGGCAGGTGTTGTGAGGTGGGTTATGGGAGGGGTTGTGAGGAGGGTTATGGCAGGTGTTGTGAGGTGGGTTATGGGAGGGGTTGTGAGGAGGGTTATGGGTGTTGTTGTGAGGAAGCTTATGGGAGAGGTTCTGAGCATGGTAACGGGAGGCGTAATGAGCAGGGTTATGGGTGGTTTTGTGAGGGTTATGGGAAGGGTTATGAGGAGGGTTATGGGAGGGGTTATGAGCAGGGTTATGGAAGAGGTTGTGAGGAGGGTTATAGGAGGGGTTGTGAGGAACATTATGGGCAGAGCTGTGAGGAGTTTTATGAGAAGGTTTGTGAGGAGGGTTATGGCAGGGGTTGTGAGGTGGGTTATGGGAGGGGTTGTGAGGAGGCTTATAGGAGGGGTTGTGAGGAGGCTTATGGGAGGGGTTATAGGAGGTCATATGAGGAGGGTTATGGGAGGTGTTATGAGCAGGGTTATGGGTGGTGTTTTGAGGAAGGTTATGAGAGGTTCTGAGCAGTTTAATGGGAGGTCTAATGAGGAGGGTTATGGGAAGGGTTGTGTGGAGGGGTTATGGGGTTATGAACAGAGTTATAGGAGGGGATATGAGGAGGGTTAATGAATGGGTTATGAACAGGGTTAAGTGAGGGGTTATGAGCAGGGTTATGGGAGGGGTTGTGGGGAGTTTTTTGGGAGGGTTTGTGAGGAGGGTTATGGGAGGGTTTGTGAGCAGAGCTAGAGCGGGGTTGTGAGGAGGGTTATGCAAGGGGTTTTGAGCAGAGTTATGGGTGGTGTTGTGAGGAGGGTTATGAGAGGGATTATGAGCAGGCTTATAAGAGGGGTTGTGAGCACGGTTATAGGAGGGGTTGTGAGCAGGGTTATGGAAGTGGTTGTGAGGAGGGATATGGAAGGTCTTGTGAGGAGGATTATGGGAGGGGTTGTGAGGAAGGTTATAGGAGGGGTTAGGTGCAGTGTCATGGGAGGGGATACTCAAGTCCATAATGCCCGAATCGAGGCCGGCCGAGTCCAGAAAGTAATTAAATTGAAAATATATTTGAAATTGCAATTGTAAACTCAACACTGAGCTGTTAAATTAATATTTTAACCTTCACAAACCATTGGCAACATAAATGTAACAAAAATACCCCAATTACATCCTGCCTGTGCCATTTTTATTTCATGTCATCAGCATGATGGGATATAGAGGTATATGTAGAACTTTTTTATATTACACGTGTAGGAAAATACAAATTTAGCTGTTATGTTATTGTATCATACTATATTGTGTCTTCCAGTTCAAGTTGACATTTCAATTATTTGATGCCTCTCCCCCACAGTTATATAGGCTGAGAGAGAGTAAAGGTAGAGTTACATGTGTTACCTTAAAAAATGTGCATTTTTTTTCATGCCAGATCAGGAAGCCTATCACGCAGAATGCCACAAGACCAGTTTCTTAGAATTAAATAAATGTGTTATACTTCCCAGAATATCCACCAGATGGTGCATGCATTCAAGTGCTCCCACTTTTGGACCTCAGTGCCAAACTGAATCTCATGTAAGGAGTGCACGCTCATAAATATCATCGTTGAACGAATATTGATAGCTCTTATGATAAATTTCTTATCTTATTTTTGAAACATGCTCTTTGTAGCCGGTCCACCTGCTCAGAGTGGGGCTCGAACCAGCATCAACCGGTATGGGAGGTGGATGTGCTAAAGAAAACTCTAAACTGTACAGCACACTGTAGGTCATTAGCCTCTGTTACTGTTCACTGAAGTTCTTGTGCTGTTCCTCATTTTTATGTTTTGTAATTGCATGCTAGGGGAAAAAATATGTTACTGTATTGTTTGCATTTCATAACGGGTCTTATTGAACAACTGATAATTTCTTACTGACCTATTTTCACTGACCCAACAGTTACAACGGTGACCAATAAAAAAAAGTTTTTTTTTTTTTTCAAAAGTTAGAGAAAGTATCACTTTAAAAACTTAAAAAAACAACAACAATTGGATAAGGAATGCAGTTTGTTTTATTGGGCAATCCAGGGAGTAAAAAGTAGCTTTGGATTCACATGCAAATTGAATGGACAATTACAATTTCATCATTCGACACGTATTGCGAGCCATCAGTTCAAAGATCTACATCAGCAGTTTCTTTTGCCCAACACTTCACCCTTACCAGAAACCCCAAACAATTCTTCAAATTCACAACATCACATTCATTGGTTCTCCTCCCGGGAGTGATTGTACCCAGTATGTGTTTAAATGTGTCCCTGGAGAAAGAGAAAAAAACTGTACCTAGATCCAGCAGGCCCAGAGAGGAGGCCAAGGCCAGAACACTTTGCTGTGCTTTTGTTTATGAATGTAATCCCACATAGCAATTTAAAAATGTAATAAAAAAAAATTGTTGAACGTATTTTTTCTAAGCACTATTAATTATTTCCTCCTGTATGGCTTTTATCTCCGTCATTTGCCGTATCGGCTTGTCACGCCGGCGGAGCTTGCGTGCATCTGTGATGTTAAGAGCTATACCGTCGGCAGTGTATTCTGCCAGAAGGGCCTCCCAAGGCGGACAGGTCTTGACTGAGGTGCCAGACTAAGTATACAGCACAACGTCGGAAGCAGGGCATTGCACGTTGACGGCGGATGATCAATTTCGATTGTCAACGGCAATAACGTTGATTCAGTGTAGCTTTTTCACGGGCACTGCATTACTGCGCAGAAGAAAGGCCCGGCAATCTACTTCCGAACACTTTGCCAAGAAAACTTTGATGGAACACAACAAGCAAATTTCGATATAGTGCTGGAAGATGCACCCCTAGGCTGGAAGGCACTCAAAAAGCTACCGGGGAAGAGCCGATGGTCAACTTCAGTATGGTCGATGCCTATGACGCGTCAGGATCAAAGCCGCAAGGTCGTTCTGAAGCTGATGTTGCTCGACCGAAAGAGAAGATCAGAAGTTGCAGAGATGTCATCAAATTTGGAACATGGAATGTCAGAACAATGAATCAAGGAAAACTCGATATTGTCAAAGCCGAAATGGAAAGAAAGAAGATGGACCTACTCGGAATAAGCGAACTAAAGTGGACTCAATCAGGATATTTTCGATCCAACGAACACTGGGTATACTATGCTGGCAATGAAACACACCGAAGAAATGGCCTGGCGTTTATTCTTAACAAAATGCTAGCAAACACCGTACTCAAATACAATGCGATCAGCGACCAAGTGATTTCGATATGCCTTCAAGGATCGCCAGTAAACATCACAGTCGTCCAAGTTTATGCACCAACAACCGATGCAGAAGAGGAAGATGTTGACCAGTTCTACAACCAAGTCCAAGACGAAGTCGACCGAACACCGAGTCAGGACATGCTCATCATCATGGGTGATTTCAACGCAAAAGTGGGACACGGCAAACAAGGAAACGCTGTTGGAAATTTTGGACTCGGAGATAGAAACGAAGCAGGCGATCGCCTAGCTGAGTTTTTTACTACAAATCACTTCTGATCACGAACACCTTTTATCAGCACCCCAAAAGACGGCTTTACACATGGACATCACCGAACGACATGTACAAGTACCAGATCGATTATATATGCGTCTGTCAACGATGGAGGTCGTCGATAATGTCAACAAAAACGAAACCGGGTGCGGATTGCGGAACCGATCATGAACTTCTATCGTGCAAGATGAAAATTAAATTACGGAAGAAACCCAAGGAAAAGACTGAGCTGAAACTTGACTTTGCCAACATACCAGAAGCATTTTGGAATAATCTTCACAATCGATTTGATGTATTGAACACAGAAGATAAAGAGCCAGAAGAGTTGTGGACCAAAATAAAGACCACGATTGTAGCAGAAATGAAAACAACACTGCATGTGAAGAAAAAGACAACTCAACCATGGATATTGGAAGGAACGCTGAAAATTATAAAAGAAAGAAGACAAGCCAAAGCTAGAGGCAACAAACAGACGGCAGACGAAATCAGCAAAACGCTGAAAAGAGTTATTAGATAAGATAAGGAAGCATTTTACCAAACTATGTGCAAAGAAATTGAAGATGAACATACGAAAGGAAGATCAAGAGCAGCCTACAAGAAGATCAAGCAGATCTGAAGGAATTTTCAACCAACGATGGGCATGCTGGAAGACAAAAACGGGAATATACTAAATGAGCCAGAACAAATCAAATGCCGATCGAAACAATATACAGAAGATCTCTACAAGAATGATGCAGCAACTGAAGAAGAAGCACCCCCTGTATGCGAGCAAGAACCAGACATACTGAAGGAAGAAGTCATTGCTGCCATCAAGCTTTTGTCAAACAACAAAGCTCCAGGTTGCGATGCCATACCTATCAAACTTATCAAACCATCAGAAACAGTCATCGATGTAATCACAAAACTCTGCCAAAAAGTGTGGGAAACTAGAAAATGGCCGACAAAATGGACCAGATCAATCTTCGTTCCTATTCCCAAAAAAGGCGATGCAACAGACTGCAGTAACTACCGAACCATCGCTCTAATATCACATGCCAGCAAGATTCTGTTAAAGATCATACAAAGACGACTACAGCCCTACGTTGACAGAGAACTTCCAGAAGAACAAGCGGGGTTTAGAAGAGGCCGAGGCACACGTGACATCATCGCAGACGTTCGATGGATGATGGAAAAGGCCAAAGAATATCAGAAGAGTCTGTACATGTGTTTTATTGACTACAACAAGGCGTTTGACTGCATCGATCATGAGAAGCTATGGAAAACACTCAAGAACATGGGCATACCAGACCATCTGACTAGCCTCATCAGAAATCTATATGGTCAACAAGAAGCAACCGTACGAACGGTATATGGAAACACCGAATGGTTCAGAGTGGAACGAGGCGTCAGACATGGCTGCATCCTGTCACTGTTCTTGTTCAACTTGTACACGGAAACAATCTTCAGAAAAACCAGACTGGACGAGGTCGAAGAAGGGATCAAAATTGGAGGCGGAAACGTGAACAATTTACGGTATGCGGACGACACTACCTTGATAACGGGCACTGAAGAAGGAATGAAGAACCTACTGCGGACAGTTAAAAGAGACAGCCAGGAAATGGGACTGTTGCTGAACTTCAAGAAGACCAAGGTGATGACCAATGACAATTACGATTGAAGAACCCTTGACCTGGATGGAGACGAAATTGAGGTTATCAACAACTTCAGTCTACTTGGATCAATGATCAACACGAAGGCAACGATTCAATTCAATTCAATTCAATTTTATTTGTATAGCGCTTTTTACAATAGACATTGTCTCAAAGCAGCTTTACAGAAATATCAACATGGTATACAGATATTAAAGGTGCGAATTTATCCCAACTGAGCAAGCCACTGAGTGGCGACGGTGGCAAGGAAAAACTCCCTAAGATGTTTTAAGAGGAAGAAACCTTGAGAGGAACCCGACTCAGAAGGGAACCCATCCTCATCTGGGTAACAACAGATAGTGGGAAAAAGTTCATTATGGATTTATATGAAGTCTGTATGGCCTTAGGAGCAGCCGTAGTCCCAGCAGTCTGGAATTAGAGAAGATTTGAGCTCCATCCAGAGGCAGAAAGGATCTGGATCTCTAGTATCTCCATAAATTCATGTGGGGCTCGGCGAAAGGAGAGAGGGAGAAAAAAGATTATTATGACTGCGAAGTAGTAGAACAGAATCTAGTCAGGGTAGGCTTGAGTAAACAAATACGTTTTAAGCCTAGACTTAAACACTGAGACTGTGTCTGAGTCCCGAACACTAATAGGAAGACTGTTCCATAACTGTGGGGCTCTATAAGAGAAAGCTCTTCCCCCTGCTGTAGCCTTCACTATTCGAGGTACCGTCAAATAGCCTGCATCTTTTGATCTAAGTAGGCGTGGCGGATTATATAAAACCAAAAGGTCGCTTAGATATTGTGGCGCGAGACCATTTAGTGCTTTATAGGTTAATAAAAGTATTTTATAGTTAATGCGAGATTTTACTGGGAGCCAATGCAGTATTGATAATATCGGTGTGATATGGTCGTACCTTCTAGTTCTAGTTAGGACTCTAGCAGCTGCATTCTGGACTAACTGGAGCTTATTTATATTCCTACTGGAACATCCAGACAGTAAGGCATTACAGTAATCTAATCTAGAGGTGACGAATGCATGAACTAGTATTTCCGCATCATGTAGTGACAATATGTTTCTTATTTTAGAAATATTTCTGAGATGAAAGAAGGCTATCCTAGTAATATTATCTACATGAGCATCAAATGATAGGCTGGAGTCAATAATCACTCCAAGGTCTTTAACTGCTGCACATGATGAAACAGAAAGACCATCCAGAGTAACCATGTGATCAGAAAGATTACTTCTAGCTACACGTGGGCCTAATAAAAGTATTTCTGTTTTATCAGAATTAAGTAGAAGGAAGTTAGTTAACATCCAATGTGTAATGTCCTTCACACAATCCTCAGCTTTACTAAGCTTCTGTCTGTCCTCTGGCTTCGCTGAAACATACAACTGTGTATCATCAGCATAACAGTGGAAGCTAATTCCATGTTTACGAATAATTTGACCTAGGGGTAGCATATATAAAGTAAAGAGCAGTGGGCCTAAAACAGAACCCTGTGGAACTCCAAAAGTAACCTCAGTACGCATGGAGAATTCACCATTTACATCTACGAACTGATAACGATCGGTCAGATAAGACCTGAGCCAGGAGAGGACTGTTCCCTTAATACCAACAACATTTTCTAATCTATCAAGGAGAATAGTGTGATCTATAGTATCAAAAGCTGCACTAAGGTCGAGTAACACAAGCAGAGAGACACAACCCTGATCGTAGGTCAGTAGAAGGTCATTTACTACTTTAACTAATGCTGTCTCTGTGCTATGATGAGGTCTAAACCCTGACTGATACATTTCATGAATGTTATTCCTATCTAAGTACGAGCATAACTGCTTTGCTACAACCTTTTCTAAAATCTTAGAGATGAAGGGGAGATTTGATATTGGTCTATAGCTGGACAATTGAGACGGGTCAAGATCAGGTTTTTTAATCAAGGGTTTAATAACTGCTAATTTAAGTGATTTAGGTACATAGCCAGTGCTTAGGGAAGAATTGATTATATTTAGAAGTGGTTCAATTACTCCTGGACAAATCTGTTTAAACAAACATGTAGGTACGGGATCTAGTATGCAAGTTGATGAATTGGCTGAAGAGATTAATGTAGCTAGTTCGGTCTCTCTAAGCGAAGCAAAATACTCTAAACATTGATCTGATATTGCTACATTGTCATGTAATGGGTTTGTTACAGTACTGTCCGGTTTTAATTTAATGGCCTGTATTTCACGTCTAATATTTTCAACCTTATCGATGAAAAATTTCATGAAATCTTCACTGCTATGTAATGATTGAGTGTTTCTCTCTGTAGTGGTTTTATTCCTAGTTAATTTTGCTACTGTGTTGAAAAGGAATCTAGAATTGTTTTTGTTGTCTCCTATTAAGGTGGAGAAATAGATTTTTCTAGCATCGCCAAGAGATTTCCTATATTTCAGTAGGCTCTCCTTCCATGCTGTTTGAAATATCACCAGTTTGGTTTGACGCCATTTACGTTCTAATTGTCGAGTTGTCTGTTTTAAGGTTTGCGTTTGATCGTTATACCAGGGTGCTAATTTTTTTTTCTCTAATTATTTTCCTTTTGAGTGGAGCCACTCTATCTAGCGTGTAGCGGAGTGTTGACTCCAAGCTTTCAGTCGCCTGATCGAGTTCTATGTGATCTGACGGTGATCCAAATCTAATTGATGTTTCTGCGAGGTTATTTATGAAGCTCGGTGCAGTAGCTGATGTGTAGGTACGTTTTACGCGGTAGCGAGGCGAGGTGGAAATATTATGATCAATTCGTATTATGAACGAGATAAGATAATGGTCTGAGACAACTTCAGACTGCGGAAGAATGATAATATTTTCTATACTTAGTCCGTATCTTAGTATGAGGTCAAGAGTGTGACCACCATTATGAGTAGGCCCGATTACGTTCTGATTAATCCCTACTGAATCTAAGATGGACACAACCGCTAATCTTAGAGGGTCTTCCAGGTTATCAAAATGAATATTAAAGTCTCCGACGATTAATGCTTTATCTACAGACACAACCAGGTTTGAGACAAAGTCTGCAAATTCACTAAGAAATTCAGTATATGGCCCTGGGGGTCTGTAAATAATAATTAGAGGAATTGACTTATTTTTTGTGGCTACATAACTTATACTGGTATAAAGAATTTCAAAAGAATTAAATTTATGCTTAGGTTTTTGTGTGACGACTAGATTTTTACTATGGATGAGACCAACACCTCCTCCTCTACCAGTTGAACGAGGCTGATGTACATAACTGTATCCAGGAGGACTGGCTTCATTTAATGCTATGTACTCGTTTGGTTTAATCCAAGTTTCTGTTAAACACATTAAATTACATTCCTGATCAGTAATGATGTCGTTAACAATAAGAGCCTTAGACGCAAGAGATCTAATGTTTAATAGTCCTAGCTTCAGATCAAAAGTGCTGGCTGTGCATTCAATATGATTTAATTTTATGTTAATTAGGTTACGAAGATAGACTTTCCGAGATTTTCTATATATTTGTATAGCTCGGGGAACAGACACAGTCTCTATAGTATGTACTACCGGTGCCGGATTTTTAATTGAACATTGATTATACTGAATGTTGTTATTATTGGAAGATGTACTTACGCTAGGCAGTCACTTGGAGTGTAGCGCCTTGGAAATGTTGTCTGATAGCAGTTCCGCTCCAAGGCTGCTGGGGTGCAGGCCATCAGGACGAAACAACCTAGGACGCTCCCAGAACAGATTCCAGTTATTGACAAACACCAGATTCTGCTCATTACACCAAGAGACTAACCAATCATTTAATGCTAGAAGTCTAGACTCTCGCAGAAGTGAAATGAAGAATAGCCATGGGAAAATCAACGATGAAATCATTGGACAGAATTTTCAAATCGAAGGACATTTCTTTGCCCACAAAGACACGACTCGTTCACAGTTTCATCTTCTCCAATGTAACATATGGCAGCAAGAGCTGAACAGTCAAGAAACAAGAACAGAAAAGAATCGACGCCTTCGAAATGTGGTGCTGGAGACGAATCCTGTCGATACCATGGACAGCCAGACGGACAAATAAATCTATTCAATTCAATTCAATTCAATTTTATTTGTATAGCGCTTTTTACAATAGACATTGTCTCAAAGCAGCTTTACAGAAATATCAACATGGTATACAGATATTAAAGGTGCGAATTTATCCCAACTGAGCAAGCCACTGAGTGGCGACGGTGGCAAGGAAAAACTCCCTAAGATGTTTTAAGAGGAAGAAACCTTGAGAGGAACCCGACTCAGAAGGGAACCCATCCTCATCTGGGTAACAATCTATACAAATCTATATTTGAGCAAATCAAACCGGACATGTCTCTCGAAGCAAGGATCACCAAACTACGACTTGCCTACTTTGGACACATTGTACGAACAGATCATTCACTGGAAAAGGACGTTATGATGGGACGCATCGAAGGAACATGAAGAAGAGGAAGACCAGCAACCCGGTGGCTCGACACCATCAAGACAACAATGGAGAAGACCTTGGCCCAACTTATCCAACTGGCACATGATCGATCTTCCTACAGATCGTTCATCCGTCAAGTCGCCATGGCTCGGAATCGAGCCTAGGGCCTTTAACTAACTACAGTAATGGCTTTTATGTTTGTTATTGTTTGGTTTATCCACTGTTTGTTTATATTTAGTGTTTCTTAGTTGTTTTTTTTTCTAGCTTACTGAGTGCAGTAAGTCTCTGGTAGTGATGGACTCCTTACACTGTCTCACGGTAGTGGTGGGCACCTAGTGGTCACTTCCAGGTGTTGATCTGAAACAACCTTGACAATAAGTAAGACAAGCATTGACAAATTATAACCTACATGCTGTTTGTGTCAAAGAAAGAAGTGTGTGTATGGTATGCTGCTGCCTTAGGTTTGAATCCTGGGTGAAGTGTACCTGTCCACATCATTGTAAATAGCCAGTGTTCTGTATTTTTTTTTAAATATATATATATATATATATATATATATATATATATATATATATATATATATATATATATATATATATATATATAAAAATATATATATAATATATATATATATATATATATATATATATATATATATATATATAATATATATATATATATATATATATTATATATATATATATATTTATATTAATCCCTGACTGACCACATGAGCTTGGTTTTGTAACCTGTAGGCTCCTCCTTGTGAATAACTATAGGATATTTTGGTCATGAAAAATGAAGATTAATACATGCAAAACTGTCCAAATTCTCTCTTGGCTGCATAATAACCCACAACATCTGGCCATGTCTTCTTTATTTTTATCAGGAAAATTGGTGGGATTTCATGTCAGATGATTAACAAGGCATCCTGAGGCAAGCACTGACCATGGATCAATACAAACACTATTGAATCATTTCAGTTTTATAAACCTGCATAATAAAACTGACCAGAGAACAGTTCAAATTATATAGTAAACACTGGTTCACCTGGAGATCAACACTGCCTAGCAGGTAACCATGGAAGTTTTTGAAACAATAATGACATAACGAAGCCTCTTTTGCTGAAATCACATGACTTGCACAATTTGATACATGTGCCAAACCACTGATTTGAAACAAAAGATTCTCAAAGGTTTCGAAGCTTCATGAAGCAGTGTTTTGAAAGCGCCCATCACTAGTTTCTGGTTGTCCTGGTTCCCTTGTGTTTCCTATTCCTTGAGTCTGCTTCTCCGGTGTGTTATCTGCAATAAAAAAGTTCTGCATGAGCATCCATCTCCCTAGAACCTCCCTAGGGGGGTAAAGGTCTAGGCTAGCTATGCCTACAAGACTGTGTACTTAACATCCTCAGTGTGGGAATGTATTTGCAATCCCATGAAGCATTGCAAATGACATGGTCAAATTAAAAACTATGCAGAAATATAAAACTATGGTCTGCTTTTTACTATTCAGTACATGTCATCCATTTATTTATTTTAACTAAAACTTTAGTTTTATTATGAAGAAATTAATATAGGCTACTGGCATGATTATATTTTTGTCTACGAAACAGTGATGTTTTGTTATGTTGTATTAAGTATAGACAAGAATGTGTTGCAATTTAAACACGTAACATAAAATAATGCCTGAATGTACTAATTCTTTCATTCTATGGCTTTGATGCCTTAAAATCACCAAGACTGCTGTGGTTTTATTCTTCAGTTTGATATCACGCAGGAGGGGGTGGGGTGGGCAGTCATTTGTCCCTGAGAGGTGATAATAGTGGGGGAGAGGGGAGATCCACACGTCAATAAATAACTGGCGAAAAAGTAGGAGGATTCATCCTCTTCAAAAACACAAAGAATTTCTTTGTTGTTGAACCCAATACTACTGAAGCCCTAAGTAGCCATGCATTATTATTTTTTCCTTTGTTTTCTCATGATCTCAACATAAACAAAAGCTGTTTTCTTACAACATGACTTTATCCCAAGAAAGTCTCATGCTTTGTGAATGGGACTGGTGTTACATGCACGTTGGCATCTTCCCCGCTGTAGAGATGGACTTTATCTCCGCATTACAGGAGAGGGATGTCACCTTCTCAAGTGTCGGACACAAATGTGGAAGTTGTCAATCCTGCAGGGATGATGTATTTTTGCAGGTCACCCCAGAAGTTAGCATCACCCTGGTTCCCTTGACAAAATGTCAATAGGATTTTCCCATTGGCTTTTGGATTATTGCAGAAAATAAGCTCTGACCAACAAAAGTTTATGAATCATACATATTTTGTTAATCAAGATAATCATCACAAATTAACAGAACTTTTATGAATTTTAAAGCATAAATACAATTGCCAGAAGCAAAATCTAATGTAACAGTATAAACAAACTATACCATGGTCGCATGACTTCAACATCACCACCACTACACTTCCGACATCTCTTTCAATCTTCGTTTAAAAAACAAAACAAAAAAAACACTACATTTGGAAAAGACTAGAAACTGATGAATCTACAAGTTTATGTTGGAGTACTTTGCAAGAGCATGAGTATAAACACAACAAGGCTGTAGTATATGAGTTTTCCTGTTCAGCATAATGTCGTTTAATTTCCCTGATAGCCTCCTTTGTACCATTTAGCCACTTGTTAGAAACCGTCTTGTTCAAGACACGTAAAAGCTTAACAAAATCAAAAGTGGGGTATGACTGATGTATTTTATGTTGTAGTATAAAACATGAACATATCTTGAGATTGTGTTAACCACAGACCTTATTTCAGGCATTTAACCAAAAGCCCATTTGAGTACACAGAAAAATTAAGTTGAGATGACGAGAAAACGTCTGGGTTATGCATGTATCCCTGTTCCCTGAGAAGGGAACAAGACATTGCGTTAGCTGAACGCTGTGGGAAGCACCCTCGCGCATGACTGAAGCTTGTGTAACATCATGCCTATTTATAGGCCTGCTGTAATCAGGTGACGTGGTATTTATGAGCGGCGCGTGATATATAAACCACACCTGTGAACCGCGCCGTCAGCCTCTATTATCTGAAGCGAAGACGCAATTCTCAGGCATACCCCAGTATGACAAAGCTATGCAACGACTTGTTCCCTTCTCAGGGAACAGGGTTACATGCATAACCCAGACGTTCCCTTTCAAAGGGAACTCCAAGTTGTGTTAGCGGAATGCTGTGGGAACGAGAATACCCACTCCGTCATACCAAGGGTACGGCCTGTTCAAAATGGTCTGAGCCCGAGGGTCACTGCAAGACACTCAAGCCCAGGTGGGAATGTATATCCAGGCTGTAACATTGAATGAATGTGTACAGTGTAGACCACCCTGCCAGAGCACACACATCCTGTAAGGATACCCCTTTGGACAAAGCCTTAGAGGAGGTGACCCCCCTAATGGAATGAGCCCTTATGCCCAGAGGCGTAGGGAGAACGCACGCCTCATAAGTGATAGAGGTTGCTTCCACTATCCAATTAGATATGCGCTGCTTCAACACAGCATCACCTCTGCTATCGCCACCAAAGCTGACCAGTAGCTTCTTTGACTTACGCCACTGGCCAGAGTAGTGGACGTAAGTACAGAGAGCCCTTACTGGACACAGTCGGTGCAATTTCTCTTGTTCCAGTATGAGGAATGGAGGAGGGCAGAAAGCCTGCAACACTACTGGCTGGGCAGCAGATGTTGGCCCTTTAGGAATATAATCAGGCTTAGGATACAGGAAGGCCTTGGCTAATCCAGGGGTATAGACAAGGCAGGAAGGGGCAACAGAGAGCTTGTAGACCTCCTACTCGCTTGAGAGATGTCAGGGCCAGCAGAAGAGCTACCTTTAGAGTCAGAAGCTTCTCAGAGGCTTACTCTAAGGGCTCAAATTTGGCACCTGACAGACCTTCCAGGACAACAGAAAGGTCCCAGGAAGGTATGCATGGTCTGCAGATGGGCCTCAGCTGCCTGACACCATGCATAAACCACGAAGTTAGAGGATGTTGCCCCACAGAGGCTCTATCAATAGGGGCGTGGCTGGCCGAAATGGCGGCCAGGTAGACCCTGATTGTAGGAGGAGCCAACCCCACTGAGAAACATCCTTGTAAGAACTCCAGGACTGTAGCTATTGTGCAGTTCGCTGGGTCTAGCTGACATTCCTCACACCATGGGACAAAACGTTGCCACTTGAGTGCATACAATTTTGTCGTGGATGGCGTTCTAGCATTCTACATGGTCTCTACAACCTCAGTTGTGAGACCAGAATCTACAAGCCATATTCGAGCTGGCTAATAAGGTGCTACTAGCAGCAGATGTAGACAGTCTTGGCGAACTCTCGCTAGAACTTGTGGGAGCAGAGCGATCGGGGAAAAGCATAAAGATGTGACCTCAGCCACATGTGCACCATGGTGTCCAGCCCTATTTGTGTGGGAGGAGTGAGGGCAAACCACAGTGGTCAGTGGTCCTCGGAGGCAAACAAATCCACTTCCACTTGGACAAACCTCTGCCATATGGACTCCACCACTTGTGGATGGAGCCACCAATACCTGGGCCTCAGCCCTTGCCTCAACAGAATGTCTGCCCCCATATTCCAGTTGCCCAGAATGTACATTCACTCACTGCCAAAACTTTCCCTCTGCCCAGAGAAAAATTAGTTGCGCCTGCCTGAACAGGGGGCGCGAACATAATCCTCCCTGGTGGTCAATATATGAGACCACCGCTGTGTTGTCTGTAAACACATGGTGACCTCTCAATTGAGGAAGAAGGAATTTCAGTGCTAGAAATATGGCCCAGATTTCTAGTGAATTTATATGCCACTCCAGATGAGGGCTGCTCCAGAGACTGTGAGCTGGACCACTGTCTAAGACCGCACCCCAGCCTGTGAGGGAGGTGTCTGTCATTAACGTCTTGCGATAACGAGACATCCCTAGAGTGTGACCCAAGGCTAGAGACCGGGGACACTTCCAAATTCCAGAGCACATAGACATCCCCGCGGAACACTGATTACTCTCAGAGGTTTTCTCCTTGGACGAAACCCCCAACTTTTCAGCCACTACTGAAACGGTCTCCTGTGTAATAGGCCCAACAGTATGAAGTTGGCTGCTGCTGCCATAAGCTCCAACAGTCTCTCATAGAGTCTGGAGGAGATGCCAAGATCCAGCTTTATCTTGCTCAATGTTGATAGGATTGATCCCTACACATGTTGGGGATAGAAATGTCCTCATCGTAGTAGAATCCTTATAACCCCTAGAAAAGTTGTCCACTGCACTGGAGAAACCATACTTTTCTGAGGTTCAACCTGAGCCCCAAGCTCTTCATGTGGGTGAGAACAACATCTCGATGTTGAACTGCCAGTTCACTGGATTGTGCTAGAATTAACCAGTCATCCAGGTTGTTTAGTACACAGATGTCCTGGAGTCACAATGGAGCCAGAATGACATCCATGCACTTTGTGAATGTGTGAGGGGATAAAGCTAGCCCGAAGGGAAGGACCCGATATTGTTATGCATTGCCTCCAATACAAACCTCAGGAACTTCCTGTGACTGGGCAATATTTCTATGTGGAAATATGCACCTTTTAGATCTGTCATCACAAACCAGCCATCAAAGTGAATCTGTGGAACGATAAGTTTGGGCATCAACATCTTGAACCTCTATATACCAAGAATACAGTTCAGATGACATAGATCTAAAATTCGGCCACACCCTCCTCTCTTTTTTTGCAGACCAGGAAATAACGGCTGTCAAAACTTCCCTTCCTCAGGCAAAGGGGTACATGTTCTATGGTGCCTTTTTATCCAACAGGGATCTTACTTCCTGTGCTGATGTCAGGCTCTGCTCTGTGCTAACTACTGTGGTGAGCACACCTCTGAACCGGGGGGGGTCAAGCTCTGAACTGGACCCAGTAACCCTGTTCTACGGTAGACAGAACCCATGGAGACACATTTGGTAGTAGTTTCCACGCTGCCAGGTGGTCGTTTAGTGATGTTAACTTTTCCACATTCTATTTGAGGGAAAGCATCAGATTTTCTTTGCCCTGTGACAGCTCGCTGACCAGAGAAGACTGAAAACTTGGGACAGCCTTGGCTAGGGGAGGTCCTACAGTAGTACTGGGGGCTAACTGCCCTAACAACTTCATGTCCCCTGCTACATCCCTCTACGGCCCCTCAGGACCGCTCCTCCTTTGTCTGCTTGGCCTTTATGACCATTCTAAGATCAGGCCTAGTATCAGGCCGCGACTATGGCCGCCTCTAAAGAGAACTCAATTTGGTACTCACTTGATGAGGCGGCTTTCTGTGCATGCGTTTCAGGTGTGTGCACACAGGAAGCCCCTGGTTAGGCAGGGAGACATTCAGGCAGGGGAGCGATTCTAGAGTCTGTTGGGGCCCTTAACAAAAATTCTCAGGGGGCTCCTCCAACCAGTATTCATCACTTTTATCTTATAAATATTCTGACACCAACCAAAAATTTACTTTTGTATTTATTTCAAAATATTCACATTAGTACAATTTTCAAACTATATATACAAAGAGCAATAAAAATGTAAATAAATAACTAAATAACTCCAGGTCAAAAGACCATTAAAAATTGTAAATGAAAATATAGAATAAAATATATAGAATGATAAAACATTGCAAAACACTTAAAATAAAAAAACAATATAAACATACAGTGTCTCACAAAAGTGAGTACACCCCTCACATTTTTGTAAATATTTGATTATATCTTTTAATGTGACAACACTGAAGAAATGACACTTTGCTACAATGTAAAGTAGTGAATGTACAGCTTGTATAACAGTGTAAATTTGCTGTCCCCTCAAAATAACTCAACACACAGCCATTAATGTCTAAACCGCTGGCAACAAAAGTGAGTACACCCCTAAGTGAAAATGTCCAAATTGGGCCCAAAGTGTCAATATTTTGTGTGGCCTCCATTATTTTCCAGCACTGACTTAACCCTCTTGGGCATGGAGTTCACCAGAGCTTCACAGGTTGCCAGTGGAGTCCTCTTCCACTCCTCCATGACGACATCACGGAGCTGGTGGATGTTAGAGACCTTGTGCTCCTCCACCTTCCATTTGAGGATGCCCCACAGATGCTCAATAGGGTTTAGGTCTGGAGACATGCTTGGCCAGTCCATAACCTTCACCCTCAGCTTCTTTAGCAAGGCAGTGGTCATTATCATGCTGGAATACTGCCCTGCGGCCCAGTCTCCAAAGGGAGGGGATCATGCTCTGCTTCAGTATGACACAGTACATATTGGCATTCATGGTTCGCTCAATGAACTGTAGCTCCCCAGTGCTGGCAGCACTCATGCAGCCCCAGAACATGACACTCCCACCACCATTCTTGACTGTAGGCAAGAGACACTTGTCTTTGTACTCCTCACCTGGTTGCTGCTACACATGCTTATCACCATCTGAACCAAATAAGTTTATCTTGGTCTCATTAGAACACAGGGCATGGTTCTAGTAATCCATGTCCTTAGTCTGCTTGTATAGTCGTATAGTCTGAGCACTGACAGGCTGACCCCCCACCTCTTCAC